>NW_028156096.1:122500-147500 GCF_964263955.1 Coregonus lavaretus | reverse complement strand
TTTGCTTGACATCATGGGAAAATCAAAAGAAATCAGCCAAGACCTCAAAAAAAAAATGTGTAGACGTACACAAGTATGGTTCATCCTTGGGAGCAATTTCCAAACATCTGAAGGTACCACGTTCATCTGTACAAACAATAGTACGTAAGTATAAACACCATGGGACCACGCAGCCGTCATACCGCTCAGGAAGGAGACGCGTTCTGTCTCCTAGAGATGAACGTACTTTGGTGCGAAAAATGCAAATAAATCCCAGAACAACAGTAAAGGACCTTGTGAAGATGCTGGAGGAAACAGGTACAAAAGGTACTGAAAGGTCAATCAGCAAGGAAGAAGCCACTGCTCCAAAACCGCCATAGAAAAGCCAGACTACGGTTTGCAACTGCATATGGGGACAAAGATCGTACTTTTTGGAGAAATGTCCTCTGGTCTGATGAAACAAAAATAGAACTGTTTGGCCATAATGACCATTGTTATGTTTGGAGGAAAAAGGGGGTTGCTTGCAAGTCGAAGATCACCCTCCCAACCGTGAAGCACGGGGGTGGCAGCATCATGCTGTGGGGGTGATTTTCCAAGCTGTTTAAAGGCATCTGGGGAGATGGCGCCGGAGAAGATGGCTGCCGTTTTACAGCCCTCTAACCAATTGTACTATAATGTGTGTTTTTTCGCGTTATTTGTAATTTATTCTGTACATAATGTTTCTGTCATCGTCTCTTATAACCAGAAAGAGCTTCTGGATATCAGGATAGCGATTACTCACCTCATATTGGACGAAGATTTTTTCTTCAACGAGTCGGACGCAAAGGATATCCTACAGACACCCGACAAGGACCAAATCCCCGTCATTCGCAGGAGAAAGAGACGGAGATATCGTGGACGTAGGTCAGGGTGCCTTGTAAGAATCCGACGGCGAGCAAGTAAACTGCCTCTTCAATCAATCCTATTAGCCAATGTTCAATCATTTGAAAATAAATTAGAAGACCTACGATTACGGTTATCCTACCAACGGGACATTAAAAACTGTAATATCTTATGTTTCACCAAGTCGTGGCTGAACGACGACATGGACAACATACAGCTGACGGGATATACGCTACATCGGCAGGAAAGAGCGGCTGACTCCGGTAAGACAAGGGGTGGCGGTCTGTGTATATTTGTAAACAACAGCTGGTGCACAAAATCAAATACTAAGGAAGTCTTGAGGTTTTGCTTGCAAACGCCATGCTCTATCAACTGAGCTACATCCCTGCCGGCCATTCCCTCCCCTACCCTGGACGACGCTGGGCCAATTGTGCGTCGCCCATGAGTCTCCCGGTCGCGGCCGGCTGCGACAGAGCCTGGATTCATAGAAAGTGTTACAAATGTTCTCCTGTCATCTTATAGGAGATCCATTCATGGATTTAGTTATGGCTTGAGAATGTGACTGGTCTACGGAGTTCTCCTTTATGTCTGTCTTTGTATGTGACAACAACTTTTCTGTATTATGTGTATTTCCACAATCAATAATCATAAACGGTACTTCACTATGAATACTTTTGACTATGTGGTTTGAAGTACTTTACCGTTATCTTGCACATACATGAAGACTACTATAGACAGAAATCAATGCAGTAATGTTTTATTAAATAAAGGCTCTGATTAAAATATAATATTAATAAAATCAGGCATTTGGCTAATTCTTCTTCCCAGAAGCTCCTCTGAATGGTTTGGAGATGGCTCTGGAGAGAGCGTGTAACACCCTGACTATGAGTGGGCGTTTACGGGACTGGGACTCCTGGGGAGCAGGGGCCGGTGTGGTTGTCAGGTCCTCCTTGGGAGGGGAAGTGGATGGAACCTCTGGAACCTCACACTCAGCATCTGTCATAAGAACATTTCATAATCAGAAAATGAATGTGTGTGTTTGTGTCTGTCCGTCTGCCTGCCTGTCCGTCTGCCTGCCTGCCTGCCTGCCTGCCTGCCTGCCTGTCTGTCTGTCTGTCTGCCTGCCCGTCCGTCTGCCTGTATCTGTTGTCACTGTTTTAACAAGCTTGTCATAGGGTGATACATCAATATGACATTATCGATGCTTATCACTTACCCTGAGAAATATGAGTCTCTCTGAGACGTTTGGTAGGCAGTGCATCCTGTTTAGGGTGGCTCTTCGGTTCCCCTTTTGTCTTGAACAGCTGTTGACAAAACACATCAGGACAACTGAGCCTGTGTAAAATACAGAGTGTGCATCCCAAAAGGCACCCTATTCGCTACATAAGGCACTACTTTTGAAAAGGGCCCATAGAGCGCTGGTAAAAAGTAGTGCACTATATAGGGAATAGGGTGCCATTTGGGACATAGCCATTGACTCTCTCCCATGTGTATTAGGATTGAATTACAGCGTCCTCACTCAACCTCCTAAAGACAATGACAACAGTATTGTTCTAATGCTGAGAGACAATAGGGGTGTAGTGAATCTGTAGGGTAAATTTCAGCCCTGCCTTACAGAGGTAATCTCAAAACACAGAGCACCCTACCTTAATCATGATCTTTGGAAACTTATGCATTTTCGGTAGGAAACGCCACTTCCTGTTACGCAGACGCGTAATGGACTGCGTTGTAGCCCTGATTGTCCCTGATCCCTGGGTTAGCGTCGTTTCGCAGCAAATATTCCAGACACCTAGAGGTCAGAGGTCAAGAGTTCACTAATCATTATACCAACATCAAGACAGACAGATAAGCAAGCAGAGACACTTTCCCAAAGGAGACGTGGCCAAGCTTTCACACTGCAGATTTTAACACTAGTATGCATTCAAACACGGCCAACAACATACTCTAGACTACAATGAAATGTGAAAGGTCATGGCACCACAACATACTCTCCAGACTACAGTGAAATGTGAAAGGTCATGGCACCACAACACACACAACAGTAAGAGAGGTGTGAGACGTACTTTCCGTCTGTGTCGGAGGCAGCAGCGTAGTGGAGCGGGGTGCAACCCCTTTTATCCAGATCGTTCACACTGGCCCCAGACCCCACCAAGGCAAACAGACACTGGTAGTTACAATTGGCTGCCGCATAATGCAGAGGACTCCTAGAAGAACGCACAGAAACCATTCAACATCAACAACAGAAACAGCTTATTGGAGCTGTAAAACATTTACATTTACGTCATTTAGCAGACACTCTTATCCAGTGCGACTTACAGGAGCAATTAGGGTTAAGTGCCTTTCTGCAGGGCACATAGATTTTTCACCTAGTCGGCTAGGGGATTCGAACCAGCAACCTTTCAGTTACTGACCCAACGCTCTTAACCGCTAGGCTACCTGCCGCCCAATCTTTCCCATAATAATTCCTATATGCCCCTATACTATATTCCCCATTATCATAAAGATCACATATGAAAGTTATTTGATGCCACAGACAGACCTTCCGAAGCTGTCCTTTCTGTTGAAGTCTGCCCCTGTGTTGAGCAGCAGATTCAGACAGTCCAGGTTCCTGGTAACAAGATATCAAGTTCAGAAAGGCTCTCGTACATCTGAGCTATCAGGTGGATGGTAACAAGATATCAAGTTCAGAAAGGCTCTCGTACATCTGAGCTATCAGGTGGATGGTAACAAGATATCAAGTTCAGAAAGGCTCTCGTACATCTGAGCTATCAGGTGGATGGTAACAAGATATCAAGTTCAGAAAGGCTCTCGTACATCTGAGCTATCAGGTGGATGGTAACAAGATATCTAGTTCAGAAAGGCTCTCGTACATCTGAGCTATCAGGTGGATGGTAACAAGATATCAAGTTCAGAAAGGCTCTCGTTCATCTGAGCTATCAGGTGGACGGTAACAAGATATCAAGTTCAGAAAGGCTCTCGTTCATCTGAGCTATCAGGTGGATGGTAAAAAGATATCAAGTTCAGAAAGGCTCTCGTACATCTGAGCTATCAGGTGGATGGTAACAAGATATCAAGCTCAGAAAGGCTCTCGTACATCTGAGCTATCAGGTGGATGGTAACAAGATATCAAGTCTAGAAAGGCTCTCGTACATCTGAGCTATCAGGTGGATGGTAACAAGATATCAAGTTCAGAAAGGCTATCGTACATCTGAGCTATCAGGTGGATGGTAACAAGATATCAAGTTCAGAAAGGCTCTCGTACATCTGAGCTATCAGGTGGATGGTAACAAGATATCAAGTTCAGAAAGGCTCTCGTACATCTGAGCTATCAGGTGGATGGTAACAAGATATCAAGTTCAGAAAGGCTCTCGTTCATCTGAGCTATCAGGTGGACGGTAACAAGATATCAAGTTCAGAAAGGCTCTCGTTCATCTGAGCTATCAGGTGGATGGTAAAAAGATATCAAGTTCAGAAAGGCTCTCGTACATCTGAGCTATCAGGTGGATGGTAACAAGATATCAAGTTCAGAAAGGCTCTCGTTCATCTGAGCTATCAGGTGGATGGTAACAATGAGAACCTGAAAGAAAAGAGAAACCCGTACACTGCTCTTGCTAGTATCACTGTTTTTATAATGCTACTAAAAGCAATAATAAAAAGTGATACTAGCAAGAGCAGTTTGCAGGCTTCTCTTTCAAGAAGATATAAAGACAATTTAGACCAGAGCTCAAGTCAATACCACCATGGCATGGAACCACATTATACAGAAATTATACCGCACTAATGATCTATACGATTTTTTAAATAACTCTAAACAATACTGCTAAACCATGTGAAATGTAAGAGTGTGAATATGTGTTTGTTCTTTCTGGTGGCTTTCCAGTTCATGAACTAAATATTCCTTGGTGTAAAGCCTGGACCAGTCCACTCACCCTCCAGCTGCTGCAGCATGTAAACAGGTCCTTCCAAAGTCGTCAGGGGTGTCTATATCAAAGCCTGATGAGAGGAGCTTCCGACAGCAGTCAGAGAACCCACTGAGAGCAGCCAGGTGGAGGGGGAACATCCCATGGACGCCTCGCCTGCAACACATTTTTACATTTTAGACTTTAAGCAGACACTCTTATCCAGAGCGACTTACAGTTCATTCAGCTAAGATTGGAAACAGCACCACATCACAGTCCTCATTAAACCCCACAGCAGATCAACACATCAGCATGCTGCAATGCCCTGTCTATCAACCCCCCACACACCACAATGTGTTGAGCATAGTCTCCAAGCGGCTATTCGGTCAATGACAGAATTGCAGATGCATGTTGCATTATTGCTGGAAACTGTGTGTGTTCTCACTTGGCTGTGTCAGCTCCGTTCGTGATGAGTGTATTGATGAGTAACTCGTGGCCGTAGCGAGCAGAGATGTGCAGGGGTGTGTTTCCATTCTTATCTTCACAGTCGATCTCAGCACCTACAGAACACACACACACACACACACACGTCAACCACTTGACCCAAGAGGCATCATGAAGCATTATGTTCAACCACATTGCAAGTAACATTGCTCTGTGCCAGTGAATCATGGTTTGAAGACTAAAGACAATGCTGAAGAGCCTACTGGTTCATATATATTCAGTTGAGAGCATTCACAGCGACTCACCATTCTGGATGATGGCTTGAGATCTGGAGAAGCGTCCGTGGATGGCCGTCATGTGGAGGGGGGTCTTTCCATCTTTACTCTGCAGATAGAAAGACAAAGATGGTTCACACGGCAGTCTGTGCTGCTGACCACAGGCAAAATCAAACACGTATTGGAGGAGCGCTTGATTGCATTTAGTTTGCATTGTTAGGCCTATTCCATTGGTATTTGAATGTAGACCAGGGCCAAATACTAAGCCATGTGCTGCGTCAGTGTGTGCGTCCCAAATGGCACCCTATTCTCTTCATAGTGAACTACTTTTTGAACCAAAGTAGTGTACTTATAAAGGGAACAGGGTGCCATTTGGGACACAGGCAGTGCCACCACGGCTCCTTGCTCTATGGGCCCCTGGTCAAAAGTAGTGCACTACATAGGGAATAGGGTGTTATTTAGTTCAGACACAGTGTTGGTCATCCGGTCTCCTCACCTTGATGTTGACGAGGGCCCCGTTGCCCACCAGCAGCTCCAAGCAGAGCGCCCCATGGCGCAAGGCGGCCGTGAAGTGGAGTGGGGCGAAACCCTTCTCGTTCACCTGGTTCACGTTGGCGCCGCACTCGATCAGCTCATTCACCACCACGTCCTGCCCGTTGTAGCATGCCACGTGGAGGGGGGTGTTACCGTAACCATTGGGCTCATTTATCTGGAGGGAGCAAGGGAGGGAAAAGAGTGGAGAGAGAGAGGGGGGGGGGGGGAACAAAACAATACATTCCTGATCAGGTCACTTGGTTCTGAAAACCCCCTGGCCCAAAACACTGGCTCCAACCTCCATCTCTTCATTACTTGAAAGGAAATCATTCGCCAACCCACTAGAGCTCTGTATTTTCATTGAGTTGTAATTGAACAGTGACTACACATTTGAATGCGTGTTGACTCACATCCACTCCAAGGTCCAGGAGGTACTTGACCACACTGATCATTCCACTGGAGGCTGCAGAGTGGAGAGGGGTGTAGGCCTTCTTGTCTTTACAGGACACCTCTGATCCATGAGAGGCCAGAAGTTTCACCACCTCAATGTGCCCTATGGTAGAGAGAGAGGGGGAGGGATAAATAGAGAGAGAGAGAGAGAGAGAGAGAGAGAGAGAGAGAGAGAGAGAGAGAGAGAGAGAGAGAGAGAGAGAGAGAGAGAGAGAGAGAGAGAGAGAGAGAGAGAGAGAGAGAAGGGGAGGGAGATAGTAAGGGGGTTAAGAGAGAAACAGAGATACAAACACAGAGAGATAGGCAGAGAGAGGGAGAGATAGATTAGTTTACAGTGGTACACAGCACCATAAGCAACACCTACATCATGTTAGTACAACTGAAAACATCTAATCAACCTACTAAGTACATGATTCTGACATAATAACACACTAGACGTGGCTCATACAGCTGAGCTGTGAGACTAACACACAGTCCATTCATTCATTCATTCATTGGTATAAAGGACATTAGTCAGAATGTAAATGATGTGGTAAACTCATCACCCATGTAAGCAGCCCAGTGGATTGCTCGGCGATCCTTCTTGTCAAAGGCATTAATGTTGGCTCCTCTGGAGAGAAGCAGCCTCACCATCTAACAGGGAGAGGAGAGCGAAACAAAACACAGGTTGAGGAAAACTAAACAGCAAAATCCGCTAAATCTGGCTTCAAAGCCTCCCCTTTAAAAAATATATTTTGTATTCACAATGAATGAAAGATAACATGTAAAGACATGGTACATTTCTCCCCTTTTAGTCCCCCTTTGACCTCCCCCTCTCCCCAGAATGCCTCCAAACACATTTAAAAAGAAAGGGAAAGTAATTGACTTACATGTCAGAAAACAAAACAAAAGTATACAACAACGTTACTTCAAGCAAAAATGTAATAGCCTAACAATTTCAGGTGATTAAGTGATTTTATAGGCCTATATAGCAGTAATCTCAAGGTGGGGCCAAGAGTACAAATTTGGAGGAAGTGTTTGGAGCTGTTCAAAATAGGATATCATCGGGTCCCAGGAGGAATAAAATGAGTTGGTTGACCCTCGAATGGTAACTTCATTTTTTCTCATTTTAGGAACAGCTTCAGATCTTCGAGCCAAAGAGAGGCTAAGGGAGGATTGATAGATTTCCAATCCAATAAAATCCTTCTGCGGGCTAACAGGGAGGCAAAGGCAATGGCATCTAGCTGTCTATTGGTCAGAGAAGGATTGTTGTTTGGTACTCCAAAAATAGCAATTTCTGCACTAGGCTGCAACTTTATATCAAATGCTTCAGAAAGGGTTTTAAATAGTGGACAAATAATCTGCCAGACGGGGACAGGACCAGAACATGTGGGTCAAGTCCACCAAGGAGCTTTTACACCTGTCACATGTACCATCAATATTTGGGTAGAATTTGGACAATCTGGCCTTACTGAAATGGATACGGTAAAGTACCTTAAACCGTATAAGGCTGAGCCGGGCACAAGAGGAGCTTCCATTTACCCTCAGTAAGGCATTTCACACTCAGATCGGATTTTATTCAAAGCCTCCTCTGAACAAACTCAAGCATACAACTAGGGCTGTGATGGTCATGGAACTTCAGGTGTCGGTGATTGGCGTGTCTTATGTACGTGGTCATCGACAAAACTGACAGCTGACAGGGGGGCGGGACGGACATTAGCAAAGGAAAACATTAGCGCGTTTAGGCCAGTCTTGCTCTCAATTTTGGGGAAGCTAATTTTCTCCATGAAAAATATCAAGCATTCCATGCATCATCACATTTGCAAACATATTTTTGTTTTGTTTTTTGTTTTCACCTTTATTTAACCAGGTAAGCCAGTTGAGAACAAGTTCTCATTTACAACTGCGACCTGGCCAAGATAAAGCAAAGCAGTGCGATAAAAACAACACAGAGTTACATATGGGGTAAAAAAACATAAAGTCAAAAATACAACAGAAAATATATATACAGTGTGTGCAAATGTAGCAAGTTATGGAGGTAAGGCAATAAATAGGCTATAGTGCAAAATAATTACAATAGTATTAACACTGGAATGCTAGATGTGCAAGAGATTATGTGCAAATAGAGATACCGGGGTGCAAAAGAGCAAAATAAATAACAATATAGGGATGAGGTAGTTGGGTGGCCTAATTTCAGATGGGCTGTGTACAGGTGCAGTGATCGGTAAGGTGCTCTGACAACTGATGCTTAAAGTTAGTGAGGGAGATAAGAGTCTCCAGCTTCAGAGATTTTTGCAATTCGTTCCAGTCATTGGCAGCAGAGAACTGGAAGGAATGGCGGCCAAAGGAGGTGTTGGCTTTGGGAATGACCAGTGAGATATACCTGCTGGAGCGCAGACTACGGGTGGGTGCTGCTATGGTGACCAATGAGCTAAGATAAGGCAGGGATTTGCCTAGCAGTGATTTATAGATGGCCTGGAGCCAGTGGGTTTGACGACAAACATGTAGTGAGGACCAGCCAACAAGAGCGTACAGGTCACAGTGGTGGGTAGTGTATGGGGCTTTGGAGACAAAACGGATGGCACTGTGATAGACTACATCCAGTTTGCTGAGTAGAGTGTTGGAGGCTATTTTGTAAATGACATCGCCGAAGTCAAGGATCGGTAGGATAGTCCGTTTTACGAGGGCATGTTTGGCAGCATGAGTGAAGGAGGCTTTGTTGCGAAATAGGAAGCCGATTCTAGATTTAACTTTGGATTGGAGATTCTTTATGTGAGTCTGGAAGGAGAGTTTACAGTCTAACCAGACACCTAGGTATTTGTAGTTGTCCACATACTCTAGGTCAGACCCGTCGAGAGTGGTGATTCTAGTCGGGTGGGCGGCTGCCAGCAGCGTTCGATTGAAAAGCATACATTTAGTTTTACTAGTGTTTAAGAGCAGTTGGAGGCTACTGAAGGAGTGTTGTATGGCATTGAAGCTCGTTTGGAGGTTTGTTAACACAGTGTCCAATGAAGGGCCAGATGTATACAAAATGGTGTCGTCTGCGTAGAGGTGGATCTGAGAGTCACCAGCAGCAAGAGCGACATCATTGATATACAAGGAGAAAAGTGTCGGCCCAAGAATTGAACCCTGTGGCACCCCCATAGAGACTGCCATAGGTCCAGACAACAGGCCCTCCGATTTGACACACTGAACTCTATCTGAGAAGTAGTTGGTGAACCAGGCGAGGCAGTCATTTGAGAAACCAAGGCTATTTAGTCTGCCAATAAGAATGCGGTGGTTGACAGAGTCGAAAGCCTTGGCCAGGTCGATGAAGACGGCTGCACAGTACTGTCTATTATCAATCGCGGTTATAATATCGTTTAGGACCTTGAGCGTGGCTGAAGTGCACCCATGACCAGCTCGGAACTTATGTAAAATAGCTGACTATTCCTAATGTGATTAGTAAATTGGATAGTCATAATTTAGGCTAATAATATAACTCAATCACAGGCTGTTCAATGCAGCGGGTGGTGGAGTAGGTTTCTTTTCACTGGAAAAATGTGGCCTTTTATTATTTTAAAATCACGCAATTCTACTACACTTTATATGACTAGAGAGATTAGCAGAATATTTTTCAACACGACTTTCAAGTGGCACTGACCCAGTGATAAAGACAGTGAATATGCACACTCACCAGGGATATAGCCGATGCCAATGATACTGTTCCCTCAATTAAGTTGAGGATTTTGATCATTAAAAAGACATTAGTATTTTCATCTTCTTCTCTTTGAAGCAATAAGCCAATTGCTTTCCAAACTGTTTTCCCTCCATTGTATTTTGAAAAATTGCGATATGCCTGGTTGAGCCTCTCTTTCACTGACATTCACAACTCAACAGTCATCTATTTGGAAGCCTATTCGCCGCACCCGCTGCCTTCCGACAGGCTACGCGATTTAAAACAATCCAGAAGAAGCTAATGATCATGCTTTCTGGTATAGTATACACACGTAACATGTAGGATTCCCAGAATATGTTCTATATTCTCATTATTAACTCATTATAATCAGTGGTTTAATTAGAGTATGATTGGCTAAATAAAACAATGGGCCTATGGTAATGCAACATTAAGTGATTCAAGGAAACTAGCCTATTTTGTTTGTTTATTTGCTCGGGCATCTGAATTACAATTATTCATGAACAATCATTTTGCATAGCTTATTCTTTTAATATTGAATAGCCTATAAATGGTTATTACAGCTTAGTTATTAAAACTTAATTTCTCACAAGAATGAGGTTGTGAATTGGGAGGTTCAGCTCGGTCTGGGCCTTACTAGGTCCCCCTGTTAAATCGCCAGCTCTGCTAAAAAGTGCCCACCAGAGTTCTACATAGGCCTAGAACACGGCCTGTGCTCTAGCTTCACATTGATGGTGACAGCGAGATGGAGATTGTGGCCAAAGCAATTTAGCCAAGGCCAGTTCAGTTGCCTCACTTCAGCCACAATGTTGGCCCTGTTGTCTGTGGCGATACAGGACATTAGATTTTCATCAAGGGCCCAGTCAAGGAATTCCGAACGCAGGGCTTCGGAGAGTTTGTCGGCTGTGTGGTATTCCGGAATGTAGGTTGTTTCCAAACAGTTGGATTTCAGTGTCCAGTCTTTCGTCAGATAGTGCACTGTTAGGTTCATGTAAGGAGTCATATTTACACTTGACCACATGTCCGTATTCAGTGCAAAAATAAACAAATCTACGTCCTTTAGCTCTGTCTGAACCTCCCCCTTCACCTTGTTGAACAAGGTAGGGACCGCTGTTTGAGACAAATACTTTCTCCCCGGTAACTCGTATAGTCTGTCAAATTTCCAGAGCATTTATTTGAAGGCGGGTTTCTCCACCGTTCGTAAAGGCACCATTCCTATGACTAAATAACGAGTTCCAGTGTCTGGCAGTGCTCGCCACTTATCGGTGTCCCGTTTGTGGTGCTGGAATTCTTAGTAGGTAGCCTATGGGTTTGGCGCATATTCTGCAAACAGGCTGGCCAAGTCATCTGGTTCTCCATCGTCGTTAGGTGTGAAACTGAAATGTGCCCAAACAGGTTGTTATGGGTTTTTTTTTGCAATGAGAGCCATCTTTTTCACCTCACTCCTCTGATCTACTGTAACAATGAAAAAGGTCAGAGGTGAAGGTCAGAGGTCAGAGGCTACCCACCCACCCCCAGCCTGTAGGCTATAGATCTAGAGGTACTATAGTTACCCCCGGTCCCCACTTTTCACCTTACCCCCCCTCTTCAATTAACCTGAATTGACCTTCAAAGATTCTCTCCTATTCGCACATAGAGCAGATTTGGTGATTGCGGTGCATCAAAAGATAGTCCATCTATTAAACTGTCTATATCTCCTCCAACTAAGTCAGCAAAACAATACCATATAATCAAGAGTTAACACTCCCGCTATGGATAAAGTATATCTACATTAAAATAAAAGGTGATAAAACATTTTATGGAGAGAAAATCATACTTGGTTTTGACGGTTATTTTATTTTCATGGCGTTCTTCATCCAAAACCGTCAATGTCACGGTTATCCAATTACCGTCACAGCCCTACATTCAACCAATATAAGTAATCGGATGCACAGTAAGCTCAACGTGGGGATAGGACAGGTATAAAGTGTAGACTACAGTGTGTAATCATGTCCATGCTAATTGCTAACCTCCTGGTGTCCACTGAAGGCTGCATGGTGCAGCGCCGTGCGCCCGGCCCGGTCTGACACGTTCACGTTGCTGAGGAGAGGGACCAGGGCCTCGGCACAGCGGACTGCCTTATTGGCCGCAGCGATGTTGAGCGGCGTTTGCCAGTTCTTGTCCCTGGCGTTCACGTCAGTAGAGTGTTTCAATAACACCTGGACAGCCTCCTACAGGAACACAGTTCAAATCATGTTCAACTTTGTTTAAAGTGCATTTAAAAATCACAACACACTTAACAGTCAAACACATATGCACAGGAGTGTGTGTGAGGGCTGACAGTATCAGTACACGTACCTCACTGCAGGAAGCCACGGCCCGGTGCAGAGGAGTGAGCCACTTGTTGTCTTTGGCATTTACTCTGGCTCCTGGGACACAGACAGAAAAACAGGTGACAGACCGACAGGGGGACAGACCGACAGGGGACACATTCAGTGCCTAACAACACACTATACAATACAAGTAAAATGATATACAACATAATTCTGACAAAATAAATGACATACCTGTACACGAAGAGACAACACACAATAGCTTAGCCCTTGGTGCAGCCACAGCTCTCGGGCACCTGCGTGAGCACATAGAAAATCACTGTCTAATCAGAGACTTCAACACATTAGTTCCCACAATGAGTTAATCAACCTGCCCATCAACAATAAGCACTGGGACTACATAACAGAAGCCATAAAGTTGAATTTTTAAGTCACATGCCCACTGGGCTAGTTTGTTCCCACCACAACCCACCAGGATGATGTCTGAAGGAGCTAGAAAGTTCCCCTCTACCACTCCTGCCTCCCTCAACCGAGGTACAATATCTGCGCGCAGAGTAGTAGCCATGGACCCACTATCTAACATCCCCTTCAGCTCAACTTTATCCTGTACTAGCACAGTGGTGTAAAACAAACTGTCATTCTGAGTAATTCTCATTGTGTTCTGAAAAATGACTGTGTTGTTCTTGGGTACTGACTCACAAAAGTAAGAATAAACAGATTGGATATCATCATCAGTGGAGGAAAAATAAGAATGCCCCACATTGCCCTCCTCAGAACGGAGGCTTTCTAGTTTTCCTGAGACCTGCCAGTCTGTCCACATCCAGGGTTCTGTCGCTGCCCAGCCTCACTACAGTCAAAGCTCATGTGGCCCGGAGAAAAGCACTTGACGCACAGCTGGTGCATCTGACAGTGAGCTTTGGTCCAGTGATTAGTGCTTCCACAGTCAGAGCACTCATGCTGACGTTTGTGGAACTGTTTACGGGGCCCTCTACATTTAACATGTTTAAGTCATTTAGCAGACGCTCTTATCCAGAGCGACTTACAGTTAGTGCATACGTTACTTTTTTTTTTTTCATACCCCCCGTGGGAATCGAACCTACAACCCTGGCGTTTATTGGGGATTTATTATTCTCCTAAATTGATGGGATGACTAACTTAGAAAGAATGCATTCTTGACTGGGCTAATGTAGGTTGTGACACCTGGCAGGCTGTGATTGATGTGAAGAGCTGTTTTAGGGGGTAAAATGAGATAAGGATTGTTTCTCCAAATGCTAGACTATGCTGGTTCTTTGTGATCTGTGAACCTTCCTTGGACGTAGGAATGAGGTCTAAGGGAGCTGGCTCTTCTCACTATGACAGGTTGTTATGATAAACTTGTGCCTGGCTGAAGTGTGCAACAAATGGCGCCGAGGAGATGGGACCAACACCTGAACCAACGGATTGGCTGAGTAAAGTTAAAACCACACTCATTCCTTTACTCTAATTGGCCAGCAGAGAAGTGGGAAACTTTCTCTGTCAGAGTATTTGAGTATTGGATCTGAAACAATGTTTTAGTTCTCTGAAGTGCCCTGCGAGGTATTTCAAAGAGTCCGTATATACGAAACATCATATTTACCATTGAAGTTTTTTGCATTAATTAAAATAACTAGTATATCTTAGAAGTCGTGTTGACCTCTTTTGTTCCTAATACCAGATTTGAATTGACGCAACTTTGACAATTGGTGACCCCGACGTGATCTGGTAGAAGGGACTTCGCTGGATACTGTCCGGCCCATTTGGTCACCTCTTTCATCGAACCGTGTGTTTCACAAACTGCCCGGGCTTCTAAAAAGGTAAGCAGATACCTATTGTTAAATAACTAAAGATCTGCACATTGGCTTTATCCAAATTAATTTTGTGAAACACCTGTCTGATGTAAGTGAACTCAATTATGAAACTATTATGAGTAGATAAGCACAATATTGTGACATGCAAGCCTTTAGTAAATGTGATGTTTAAACCATGGTACCAGAGAGTATTGGTTCTACCGGCAAGGTCCGTGAGATACGGCTAGGTTCAGGAGACAATACTGACATCTACCGGCAAGGTCCGTAATTGCGACAATACGGCTAAGGTTCGGAAGATATAGGGAATAATTGGTTTAAATAATTGCTATCGGCAAGGTTCGTAACTACGACAGTACAACTAAGGTTCGAAGAATTATACCGGCAAGGTCCGTAACTGAGATACGGCTAGGTTCGGGAAATTTTTGATAATACTGGTGACTGGCAAGGTCCGTAACTAAGGGTTGCGGCTAGGTTCAGCACAGTGTTTTGAATAAAATAGACGCGGCTGTGTGCCCAAATAGATTGTGTGTGGAATATAAGTGTGTCATTTATGACTGTGTGACATATTTGACTGTATGATAGGATTATGACTGTGTATTGTGAGTGAGTGCGATAACTGTGTACTATTTTTGCTGTGTGATAACTGTATACTACGTTTAACTGTGTACCATTTTTGACTGTGAATACAAAGAATATTTTAAAACAGTAAATGATGAGAATTACAATTAGGAAATAAAGTTTAAAGTGTGCAAACGTTAACAAAAGACACCCATAGGAGGTACTATAAAAGTTAGACAGTGCGAGTGTTGTCGTATGCATGAAAGTGTGAATGATAAACCTGTATACCTTGATAGAAAACAAATTGGGAATCAAAAGACGTTTGTGGCTGTCCAAACGGTATAATTTGGGAATAAATGTTGGATTTGTGTTTACTCAAACCATATAACCCGTCAGTAACAATCGAAAACATGAAATGAAAAGTGATGAATGAGTGTGACTGAACTAAAACGTTTGAACTGATATATTTGAAATATAACATTTGATGTTTGACATAGCGTAATACTGCTTTTAAATAAGTAAATTGAAGTGATTTGGTGTGGCGTTTAATTTGATGTATCAACCATTGGTTAAATAATTGAAAAACTTGGGTTTATTCGTTCAATTTACCAATTGATGTGTGGCGTTTAATTTGATGTATCACCACATTGGTTAAATTATTGAAAAACTTGGGTTTATTCGTTCAATTTACCAATTGATGTGTGGCGTTTAATTTGATGTATCGCCACATTGGTTAAATAATTGAAACAATTGGGTTTATTCCTTCAATTTACCATTTGATGTGTGGCACTGTAAGAATACTGCTTTCAAACAATTAAGGTTGAAATAACCTGGCGCCGAGTTTAACTAATTAGGTGGGAATAATAGATAGATGTACTTTAAATAACTAAATAGCGGACGAATATTACAAATTAAAACGAAAAAAACATGACTACCAGCGGAGAAGCGGAAAGAATATTGAAGGCTCTAAAATCCACACTTGAAACAAACGGAGGAAAAGATGGAAAAGAATGGAGCAGGCGAGGAGAAAAACTTTATAGAGAATGGATAGACGATGGTTGTATACTGTCCCCCGATGGAGTGCCTGTAGAAGGCGAACCAGGGAGAATACTGGAGACGTTGAAACGGAAAACCCAGAAAGCAGAAGGCGAATGGAAAAGTGAAGGAGAGCCCCGCAGTGGCAAAATTAAAGACGCAATGGAGAAAGCAAAGCTAAAGGAGAGGATTGGCCTAGCAATGCTTGGAAAATTGAAGAAACTGTGTGCGGAGAAAACAGGACAAAAGGAAAGGACCCGTTTATACCCACCCTTACCAACAGCGCCACCACCATATGAAGACCACCCAAAAACAATGGCTCCGGTTCTGGATATAGCGGGAAAAGTCCACTATCAACAAAGGACAGATGAGGGGGAAGAAGGAGTGTGGGTCAGAAAGAGCGATATGACTGACAGAAGGGGAGAAGTGGATGTACTTCTAAAAGCTGCAAGAGCGCTAGAAAAAGGAGTGTTTGAACTGAGTAGAATTGAGGGAGAGACGGGGAACAGATGCGGAACAGAAGGAGGAGGGAGTATTTACGGTGACGGTGAGAGTGAGAAGGAAGAGAGAATGAGCCTAACTGGAGGAAACGTAAGAGGTGGTCTAGCCCAGGGGGAGTGGCAACGAAACAAGGATGCTGAAGAAGGGGAAAGGAGGGAGAGACTTGAGAGACAGAGAGATGAAGAACGACTGGAAGAGTTGAAGATGATAAAAGAGGAAGTACGACACCAGGAAGCACAATTGCAAAAGTAAAAAATGGAGCTCAAAGCGAACAAGAACGGAAGTGAAAGTGAACGCTCACCAGTAAGGGGACACTGTATTGACCTCAGAGATGGGGAAGAGAGTGAGGAGGAAAGAGGGAAACAACAAAAACTAATATGTGGAGCTTTTGATGGAGACATATGGGACAACAATGATGGACCTGCATACCATACCCGAGCCAGGGCCCAGTCCAGAGAAGGACACAAAGGGGGGCAGTACCCGTTGAGGGAGACCCCAGGGGGGGTCTCAGTTTACAAGCCATGGTCTCACAGAGACATACAGACACTGGTGGACAGTCTCCCCCAACCTGATGAATCTGGACACAGATGGGTGAAGTCTTTTGAGAGTCTCACAGCAGCGGATGAACTCACCATAGGTGATATGGTTACTGTAATGAACAGGTGTATGGGAGACCAGGAATGCAGAGAGATAATGACCTCTGGGGGACTGAGAGGGCAAGTGTGGTCGGCTACAAGATTTGACCCCCACCGCAGTGACGTATGGAATGTCATAAGGAGGAAGTATCCTACCCAGGCCAGACCCGAACTGATGAGAACTCTGATATTGAATGACGATGAAACCATACCAGCATACATGAAGAGGGCTAAGTGCCTCTGGAGGCAAGCATGGAATGAAGAACCAGGAAAAGACACCATGAAGCACCTCTTCCTGACAAACTGCTTGGGGGGACTCCCGGATCAGGCTCGAGCTGAATGTGAAAAAGTTGTGGCAATCACCGCAAAATCAATTCCGGAATTTACCGAGATAGCACAACACCATGTGGAACGATGGAGAGAGGGTAAGCGAAAGGAAGAGGATGAACTCAAACAACTTCAGAAAAAGGTTCTGAAGAAGCAACTGACAGAGGACAAGCCGGGAAAACAAATGGTGGTAACCAGTACCCCAACATCTAATCCTACCACTCCTGCACCCGGAAATGATACTACTGCTGCAGTTACTGCTGTAATACAGGCAATGACGGAAATGATGGCACCTTCTGGTCCTCCTGGATATGGTGCACCCGCATACCAGCAATCCTATATACCACCACGACAACAGGGATACACCCCTAGATACGCTGACCAAGGGTGTTTTAACTGTGGGATGCATGGCCACCTGGCAAGACACTGTTATCTCCCAAGACAGGGACAACAAAGAGGGAGGGGTTACATGGGACAGTCCAGAAGACAAGCACCGAGATACCAACAAGGATGGGGAAACTGGCAAGGAGGAGGAATGCCAGTCCAGCAGCACCAACCACCACAACAGCAGAACCGAAAACAAGACCCAGCAGTGCCTAACGCTGCCTTCCTGCCCAGCATGTCATGGCTGGGTGATGAACACAATTACCAATGAAGCTGCCCAGAAACCCATAAGGATCCCACCACCAACATTTACACTTTCCCACCAGGTTCAGAGCCGATAGTGACATGTTCGATTGGAGGAAGACAACATAATATGCTGATTGATACAGG
Organism: Coregonus lavaretus; assembly: GCF_964263955.1. NCBI lineage: Eukaryota > Metazoa > Chordata > Actinopteri > Salmoniformes > Salmonidae > Coregonus > Coregonus lavaretus. The sequence goes on along the minus strand of NW_028156096.1, from coordinate 129,414 downwards.
ATGTACATGGTCTTCTGTACAAGCAACATATCAACTCACTACCAAGACACAAGCTTTCTCTGGGGTTTCTGGGGCTATAATGAGAAAGCCATACACAGTTCCATTGGAGGTTGTATGGGATGACCAACAGGTTACCCATCAGTTTCTATACAACCCGGAATGCTCAATGGGGCTCATGGGGAGGGACCAGCTTTCCAAACTGGGATGTAGTATCTATTGTAACCAGGAGGGTTTACATGCATCCATCACGCCCATAGATGATCTCATGCCAGTAATCATGAAAAAACTCTCCGACCCCCCTCACATGCTATATGTGGGAACACACCTAAACGAGGAAGATGAGGAGGAAGCATATGTTTACTGGCTGAAGCTCATGGATACTGACCCTGATGCTCCCCGAGTATGCAGAGAGTTCCAACTATGGAAGGCCTGGATACAGACCTTAAATGCATACTATCCACCTGAGGACCCTCCGCACATGACAATGAACTATACCAGGGACTTGGATGAAGCCTGGGAGGAGGAAATGGACGATAGGCGCCCGATTGTGACCAGCAATTATATGTACATACTCAAAGAAGGAGTGGCTACCAGCTGCATGGTCATGGATGGAGACGTGGTACTCACAGACAAATGGTTTGCTCTTCCTAATGATTCTATGCCGCATGTTACCCTTCTCGTGGGATTTGGATATGAGGCAAGATCTCTGGGACCAGCGGTAAAGGCAGCAAGTTGCCTACGGTGGAACAAAACCTCTTGTTACAAAGTGGAAAGCGCATTCCTTGAGGGAAATCAAGTATGGAGAATTAAACTCAATGTGGATGATGTGTCAAAACCAGAGGTTGTGAGGAGATCACGTTACCATGGCAGGGAGATGACTGATCATCCGGATACTCCTAACATTTTCAATCAACTACCAGAGGAACTGTGGACAACAAGTGCTGAAGATGTGGGGCTGGTTGATGTAGAACCAGTGGTTGTCTCCATTCGAGAAGGAAGTGAACTCACTATCCCAGTTCACAAATCTCAATACCCTCTCAGTGAAGAGAAGACGAGGGGTATTGAGCCTACGATATCAGGACTCCAAAAAGGACAGGTTATATATCCAACCTGTTCTGTGTGGAATACACCCATCCTTCCAGTAAAGAAAGGTGACACTGGGAAATGGAGGATGGTGCAGGACTTCAGACCAATCAACGAAGTAACTGTACCAGATGTTCGACCTGTACCAGACCCATATCTGGCCTTACAGAACATTTCACCCACCCAAGATTGGTTTACAGTAGTGGATCTCGCCAATGCATTTTTCTGCATCCCATTACATCCAGAGTCCCAACCACTTTTTGCATTTACCTATAGAGGGCAGCAATTTACGTATTCCCGACTTCCACAAGGCTACCGTGATTCCCCGGGAATCTTCAACGCTATCCTGAAGAGCCACTTGGAAGAACTAACATTACCTGAGGGGGTGACACTACTCCAATACGTTGATGATCTTCTGTTGGCAGCACCCACTGCTGAGTCTTGTTTGCAGGCCACCAAGTCCCTTCTCCTGTTGGTGGCCAAAAAGGGATACAAGGTAAAGAAAGAGAAAGTGCAGTGCTGTCGGAGAAGTGTCCAGTTCCTGGGAAGAGTGCTGTCAGGGAAGGGACAAGCTGTGTCTGTGGCTCAGAGGACCTCCATCTTGGAACATCCCAAACCTACTACTGTACAACACCTTTTGTCATTTCTTGGCCTTACTGGATATAGCAGAACGCATGTGCCAGAATACTGTCTTAAAGTGGAACCACTGCGGGCAATCTTGAGAGAAGCAGGAAACAGAAACCTCACAGCAGTCCTTAAGTGGACTCCGGAAGCAGAGGCAGCTTTAATCCAACTCAAACAGATGCTGGCACAGGCTGAAGCACTGTCCTTACCCGATTACACCACGCCATTCTGTTTGGATGTTTCGGAGCAGGATGGTTATGTACATTCCATCCTGTATCAGAAACAAAAGGGGGAAAGAAGAGTGTTACACTACTATAGCGCGAAACTGGACAACATTGAAACAGGACAGACTGACTGTGCCAGACACATGGCTGCCATTGCAAAAGCTATAGGTAAAACAGCCCACATTGTGATGAGACATCCACTTGAAATCAATACAGATCATGGGGTGACCGCTTTTATAGGCTCCAAACTTTTCACAATGTCCAGTAAAAGAAAATCCAGCATAACAAAGGCCATCACTGCAAAGCACATTACATATGTGACAACAGCAACCAATATGACCGATGGTATGGGTTTTGGAGAACCACATGTCTGTGAGGATAGAGCAGCCAAACAGATTAAAGTCCGAATGGACCTGCAAAACTCACCCTTGGAGGGGAACAAAATCACCCTGTTCACTGATGGATGCTGCTACAGGTCAAAGGACCCAAAGGAAGGAAACACTGCTGCCTATGCAGTGGTGAAACAAGACACAGAAGGAGGACATTAAGTAATGGAAGCAGAGAAACTTGGTCCCAATGAAGCTTCAGCACAGTTAGCTGAACTTAGGCCGTTGAGGAGAGCTCTACAACTAAGTGAAGGAAAGAATGTGGACATCTACACAGACTCTGCCCATGCACATGGGATTGCACACATTGATGGACCACAATGGATGAGAAGAGGCTAGGCTAGATATTGCAAAAATCAGATATACAGACTACATGCAGGCACTAATTTCTCTTGTTGAAAGATTGTCTAAACAGGTGGTGGAAGTGCGCACTCCTGCTGTTGAAACCACGGACGAGAACAGAGACATCCTGGTGGGAGATTGGGTGAGAGTGAAGGTGCATTCCAGGAAGTGGACGGAGCCAAGGTGGGAAGGGCCTTTTCAGGTGAAAGAGGTATCAAGTCACTCGCTGAGGGTAAACACGAGTAAGAAGGACGTGTGGTACCACAGACCACATTGTGCCAAAGATATAGTTCCAGGAAGAACTCTAGATCAAGTACAACAGGACTTGGCTGCAGACGGGGAGGATGGTATGGTTACTAGCGGGGCTGGCCCTATGGGGAACAGTGACATCCAGTCAGTATCATAATATAGTCATTACCTTACAGGAAGGGGAATCTCAAGTGATGTCCCTAGAACCATGTAAGATCTGGTCATGGAGGAATAGGGCTAGTGGAATTGGGGACACTGGTTGCAATTGGAACCAGAAGGAAAACTGTAACAAAATGTATCCCCATGTGTTAAAGAGAAGTACTTATCTGTGTGGGGGAAAGTGGTGTCCATATTGGGATTTTATGATTACAAATTTTGGCACCTTCTGGGAATGGCGTAGAGGCTATCCATATGTAATAGGAGATGCTTCTAAAGCAGCTAGGTTTTCAATGATAAGGGGTGTGCAGGGGTCAAAAGGGGGTGCATGTAAAGGTGATGAAATCCTACTAACCATCCAAGACATTAAACTTACAGACGCAGGTGTGTACACCTTAGCAGCAGTACGATCCGGACCAGACACCATGGGTGTGTTCACCATCGTGGTCACACCCAAACCTGCAGCTGGGGAGAGACAGACCCAGTTGAACCACATCACCACTCCAGGACCAGCTCAGCTTCAATCCACTAAGGTCCACTGGAGAGTTCATCAATGAGCTTGACGCCTTGATAAGTTCCTTTCCTGAGGATGGCTCACCCCTCACAGTTTTGGGGGATTTCAACCTCCCTATGTCCACATTTGACTCATTTCTCTCTGCCTCCTTCTTTCCACTTCTCTCCTCTTTTGACCTCACCCTCTCACCGTCCCCCCCTACTCACAAGGCAGGCAATACGCTTGACCTCATCTTTACTAGATGCTGCTCTTCTACTAATCTCACTGCAACTCCCCTCCATGTCTCCGACCACTACTTTGTTTCCTTTTCTCTCTCGCTCTCCTCCCACACTACTCACTCTGCCCCTACACAGATGGTAATGCGCCGCCGCAACCTTCGCTCTCTCTCTCCCACTACTCTCTCCTCTTCCATCCTATCATCTCTTCCCTCTGCTCAATCCTTCTCCCTCCAATCTCCTGATTCTGCCTCCTCAACCCTCCTCTCCTCCCTTTCTGCATCCTTTGACTCTCTGTGTCCCCTATCCTCCCGGCCGGCTCGGTCCTCCCCTCCAGCTCCGTGGCTTGATGACTCATTGCGAGCTCACAGAACAGAGCTCCGGGCAGCGGAGCGGAAATGGAAGAAAACTAAACTCCCTGCCGACCTGGCATCTTTTCACTCCCTCCTCTCTACATTTTCTTCATCTGTTTCTGCTGCTAAGGCCACTTTCTACCACTCTAAATTCCAAGCATCTGCCTCTAACCCTAGGAAGCTCTTTGCCACATTTTCCTCCCTCCTGAATCCTCCCCCCCCCCCCCCCCCCCCTCCTCTCTCTCTGTGGATGACTTCGTCAACCACTTTGAAAAGAAGGTTGACGACATTCGATCCTCGTTTGTTAAGTCTAATGACACTGCTGGTCCTACTCACACTGCCCTACCCTATGCTTTGACTTCTTTCTCCCCTCTCTCTCCAGATAAAATCCTGCGACTTGTGACTGCAGGCCGCCCAACAACCTGCCCGCTTGACCCCATCCCCTCCTCTCTTCTCCAGACCATCTCCGGTGACCTTCTCCCCTACCTCACCTTGCTGATCAACTCATCCTTGACCGCTGGCCATGTCCCTTCCGTCTTCAAGAGAGCGAGAGTTGCTCCCCTTCTCAAGAAACCAACACTCGATCCCACTGATGTCAACAACTACAGACCAGTATCCCTTCTTTCTTTTCTTTCCAAAACTATTGAGCGTGCCGTCTTTAGCCAACTCTCTTGCTATCTCTCAGAATGACCTTCTTGATCCAAACCAGTCAGGTTTCAGGACTGGTCATTCAACTGAGACTGCTCTTCTCTGTGTCACGGAGGCTCTCCGCACTGCTAAAGCTAACTCTCTCTCCTCTGCTCTTGTCCTTCTAGACCTGTCTGCTGCCTTTGATACTGTGAACCATCAGATCCTCCTCTCCACCCTCTCCGAGCTGGGCATCTCCGGCGCGGCTCACTCCTGGATTGCGTCCTACCTGACCGGTCGCTCCTACCAAGTGGCGTGGCGAGAAGCTGTCTCCGCACCACGTGCTCTCACCACTGGTGTCTCCCAGGGCTCAGTTCTAGGCCCTCTCCTTTTCTCCCTATACACCAAGTCACTTGGCTCTGTCATATCCTCACATGGCCTCTCCTATCATTGCTACGCTGACGATACACAACTAATCTTCTCCTTTCCCCCTTCTGATAACCAGGTGGCGAATCGCATCTCTGCATGTCTGGCAGACATATCAGTATGGATGACGGATCACCACCTCAAGCTGAACCCTGGCAAGACGGAGCTGCTCTTCCTCCCGGGGAAGGACTGCCCGTTCCATGATCTCGCCATCACGGTTGACAACTCCGCTGTGTCCTCCTCCCAGAGTGCGAAGAGCCTAGGCGTGACCCTGGACAACACCCTGTCGTTCTCCGCCAACATCAAGGCGGTGACCCGCTCCTGCAGGTTCATGCTCTACAACATTCGGAGAGTACGACCCTGCCTTACACAGGAAGCGGCACAGGTCCTAATCCAGGCACTTGTCATCTCCCGTCTGGACTACTGCAACTCGCTGTTGGCTGGCCTCCCTGCCTGTGCCATTAAACCCCTACAACTCATCCAGAATGCCGCAGCCCGTCTGGTGTTCAACCTTCCCAAGTTCTCTCACGTCACCCCCCTCCTCCGCACACTCCACTGGCTTCCAGTTGAAGCTCGCATCCGCTACAAGACCATGGTGCTTGCCTATGGAGCAGTGAGGGGAACGGCACCTCTGTACCTTCGGGCTCTGATCAGTCCCTACACCCAAACGAGGGCATTGCGTTCATCCACCTCTGGCCTGCTGGCTCCCCTTCCTCTGCGGAAGCATAGTTCCCGCTCAGCCCAGTCAAAACTGTTCGCTGCTCTGGCACCCCAATGGTGGAACAAGCTCCCTCACGACGCCAGGACAGCGGAGTCACTCACCACCTTCCGGAGGCATTTGAAACCCCACCTCTTTAAGGAATACCTGGGATAGGATAAAGTAATCCTTCTACCCCCCCCCAAATTGTAAAGTGGTTATCCTACTGGCTATAGGGTGAACGCACCAATTGGTGCGTCGCTCTGGATAAGAGCGTCTGCTAAATGACGTAAATGTGCCCTTGAGCAAGGCACCTAACCCTAATTGCTCCTGTAAGTCGCTCTGGATAAGAGCGTCTGCTAAATGACTAAAATGTAAAATGTAAAATGGGGGGAAGAGGGCATATCCTATGTTGACTTATGACAAGTTCATGGACTAGGGCCCTATAAAATAGGCGTTGCGGACCGAATCACGGAATCCAGACATTAAACCCAAATTCAACAATATTCAAACATTTATTGAACTTAGTAGGAAATCAACTAAATCTATTCAACTTGTTAGAAAACGCATTCATTTGCCCAAGCCAATCATAAGACATGAACAAAATGCATCAGTGATTGGTATTTCCATGAACTTTCTGAAAGGGCACAGGAATGCCCCTGTCTGTGTGCATGTGTGCGGTGCGCGCGTATGTCTACACTTTGTGTAGCTGTTAGCGATGATGCTAATGATAACCTTCTTCTGGTAGGGAAGGAATGGCTTTCCCCCAAAACCTTCGCAAGTAAATGTTAACTACAAAGTAGCCTATGCCTGCCTGGCAGAATTATACCGTGATCATTTGCATCACTCCAGTGGCCATTTGTCCTACAGCAACACCGCTTAACCAAACAAAGGTCTCTTCCTGGTGCACGCTTGCATTTAAGGGTAACTACACCCCAAAATCTAAATGTCTTCCATTTTTCCCAGACCTCAAAAATGGTCACCTGATAGGGTTTAAACATTGTTGTGGACATAGAAC
>NW_028156096.1:97500-117500 GCF_964263955.1 Coregonus lavaretus | reverse complement strand
GCATCACTCCAGTGGCCATTTGTCCTACAGCAACACCGCTTAACCAAACAAAGGTCTCTTCCTGGTGCACGCTTGCATTTAAGGGTAACTACACCCCAAAATCTAAATGTCTTCCATTTTTCCCAGACCTCAAAAATGGTCACCTGATAGGGTTTAAACATTGTTGTGGACATAGAACATCCAATTGTGCTGTTTTGCTATTAAAAAGGTGTACTTTTGAGAGCGAAAACCTGCCAAAACAGGGACAAACGGTCAACGGGGAAATCTAAACGGAGAAAAGGGAACTTGGGAATTAACAGAATCAGGCAAAACATTGAAGGGATTTTATAGTGCCCTAATGGACTACAGACATTGACAGTCTCCTAGACTAAAAACAAAGGCTGTATGTACTGCCTACATTTTGAGGGAAACGCAATGTCCATTATTTGATTTGATCAGGGCAGGGCAGGGCAGGGCAGCACACACAAACTGCATTTAGTCCAATAACAATCCATGATATTATTAGGGTGATAAATAAAAGGCAATTGCTCCATGACACAAGAGCACGCTCTACTGGGACAAAAAGCTTACAGCACCTGATATTCCCAGGCGGTCTCCCATCCAAGTACTAACCAGGCCAAACCCTGCTTAGCTTCCGAGATCGGACGAGATCTGGCATATTCAGGCTGGTATGACCGTAAGCGAGGGAACAACTCTTGGTACACTATATAAAGTCAATGTGTCACTCACTCTGAACGAGACACAGAAAAGTATCCACTTTATGACACAGACTGAAGAAGCTCAAACCTTGCTTACATTTCCAAGATATATATATATATATTTGAGTCTTGTGGGGGTGGAAGAGGGCATATCCTATGTTGACTTATGACAAGTTCATGGACTAGGGCCCTATAAAATAGGCGTTGCGGACCGAATCACGGAATCCAGACATTAAACCCAAATTCAACAATATTCAAACATTTATTGAACTTAGTAGGAAATCAACTAAATCTATTCAACTTGTTAGAAAACATATTAATTTGCCCAAGCCAATCATAAGACATGAACAAAATGCATCAGTGATTGGTATTTCCATGAACTTTCTGAAAGGGCACAGGAATGCCCCTGTCTGTGTGCATGTGTGCGGTGTGCGCGTATGTCTACACTTTGGTCCTCTGTAGCTCAGCTGGTAGAGCACGGCGCTTGTAACGCCAAGGTAGTGGGTTCGATCCCCGGGACCACCCATACACAAAAATGTATGCACGCATGACTGTAAGTCGCTTTGGATAAAAGCGTCTGCTAAATGGCATATTATTATTATTATTATTTTGTGGTCCTCTGTAGCTCAGCTGGTAGAGCACGGCGCTTGTAACGCCAAGGTAGTGGGTTCGATCCCCGGGACCACCCATACACAAAAATGTATGCACGCATGACTGTAAGTCGCTTTGGATAAAAGCGTCTGCTAAATGGCATATTATTATTATTATTATTTTGTGTAGCCGTTAGCGATGATGCTAATGATAACCTTCTTCTGGTAGGGAAGGAATGGCTTTCCCCCAAAACCTTCGCAAGTAAATGTTAACTACAAAGTAGCCTATGCCTGCCTGGCAGAATTATACCGTGATCATTTGCATCACTCCAGTGGCCATTTGTCCTACAGCAACACCGCTTAACCAAACAAAGGTCTCTTCCTGGTGCACGCTTGCATTTAAGGGTAACTACACCCCAAAATCTAAATGTCTTCCATTTTTCCCAGACCTCAAAAATGGTCACCTGATAGGGTTTAAACATTGTTGTGGACATAGAACATCCAATTGTGCTGTTTTGCTATTAAAAAGGTGTACCTTTGAGAGCGAAAACCTGCCAAAACAGGGACAAACGGTCAACGGGGAAATCTAAACGGAGAAAAGGGAACTTGGGAATTAACGGAATCAGGCAAAACATTGAAGGGATTTTATAGTGCCCTAATGGACTACAGACATTGACAGTCTCCTAGACTAAAAACAAAGGCTGTATGTACTGCCTACATTTTGAGGGAAACACAATGTCCATTATTTGATTTGATCAGGGCAGGGCAGGGCAGGGCAGCACACACAAACTGCATTTAGTCCAATAACAATCCATGATATTATTAGGGTGATAAATAAAAGGCAATTGCTCCATGACACAAGAGCACGCTCTACTGGGACAAAAAGCTTACATCACCTGGTATTCCCAGGCGGTCTCCCATACAAGTACTAACCAGGCCCGACCCTGCTTAGCTTCCGAGATCGGACGAGATCGGGCGTATTCAGGCTGGTATGGCCGTAAGCGAGGGAACAACTCTTGGTACACTATATAAAGTCAATGTGTCACTCACTCTGAACGAGACACAGAAAAGTATCCACTTTATGACACAGACTGAAGAAGCTCAAACCTTGCTTACATTTCCAAGATATATATATATATATTTGAGTCTTGTGGGGGTGGAAGAGGGCATATCCTATGTTGACTTATGACAAGTTCATGGACTAGGGCCCTATAAAATAGGCGTTGCGGACCGAATCACGGAATCCAGACATTAAACCCAAATTCAACAATATTCAAACATTTATTGAACTTAGTAGGAAATCAACTAAATCTATTCAACTTGTTAGAAAACATATTAATTTGCCCAAGCCAATCATAAGACATGAACAAAATGCATCAGTGATTGGTATTTCCATGAACTTTCTGAAAGGGCACAGGAATGCCCCTGTCTGTGTGCATGTGTGCGGTGCGCGCGTATGTCTACACTTTGTGTAGCCGTTAGCGATGATGCTAATGATAACCTTCTTCTGGTAGGGAAGGAATGGCTTTCCCCCAAAACCTTCGCAAGTAAATGTTAACTACAAAGTAGCCTATGCCTGCCTGGCAGAATTATACCGTGATCATTTGCATCACTCCAGTGGCCATTTGTCCTACAGCAACACCGCTTAACCAAACAAAGGTCTCTTCCTGGTGCACGCTTGCATTTAAGGGTAACTACACCCCAAAATCTAAATGTCTTCCATTTTTCCCAGACCTCAAAAATGGTCACCTGATAGGGTTTAAACATTGTTGTGGACATAGAACATCCAATTGTGCTGTTTTGCTATTAAAAAGGTGTACTTTTGAGAGCGAAAACCTGCCAAAACAGGGACAAACGGTCAACGGGGAAATCTAAACGGAGAAAAGGGAACTTGGGAATTAACAGAATCAGGCAAAACATTGAAGGGATTTTATAGTGCCCTAATGGACTACAGACATTGACAGTCTCCTAGACTAAAAACAAAGGCTGTATGTACTGCCTACATTTTGAGGGAAACGCAATGTCCATTATTTGATTTGATCAGGGCAGGGCAGGGCAGGGCAGCACACACAAACTGCATTTAGTCCAATAACAATCCATGATATTATTAGGGTGATAAATAAAAGGCAATTGCTCCATGACACAAGAGCACGCTCTACTGGGACAAAAAGCTTACAGCACCTGATATTCCCAGGCGGTCTCCCATCCAAGTACTAACCAGGCCAAACCCTGCTTAGCTTCCGAGATCGGACGAGATCTGGCGTATTCAGGCTGGTATGGCCGTAAGCGAGGGAACAACTCTTGGTACACTATATAAAGTCAATGTGTCACTCACTCTGAACGAGACACAGAAAAGTATCCACTTTATGACACAGACTGAAGAAGCTCAAACCTTGCTTACATTTCCAAGATATATATATATATATTTGAGTCTTGTGGGGGTGGAAGAGGGCATATCCTATGTTGACTTATGACAAGTTCATGGACTAGGGCCCTATAAAATAGGCGTTGCGGACCGAATCACGGAATCCAGACATTAAACCCAAATTCAACAATATTCAAACATTTATTGAACTTAGTAGGAAATCAACTAAATCTATTCAACTTGTTAGAAAACATATTCATTTGCCCAAGCCAATCATAAGACATGAACAAAATGCATCAGTGATTGGTATTTCCATGAACTTTCTGAAAGGGCACAGGAATGCCCCTGTCTGTGTGCATGTGTGCGGTGCGCGCGTATGTCTACACTTTGTGTAGCCGTTAGCGATGATGCTAATGATAACCTTCTTCTGGTAGGGAAGGAATGGCTTTCCCCCAAAACCTTCGCAAGTAAATGTTAACTACAAAGTAGCCTATGCCTGCCTGGCAGAATTATACCGTGATCATTTGCATCACTCCAGTGGCCATTTGTCCTACAGCAACACCGCTTAACCAAACAAAGGTCTCTTCCTGGTGCACGCTTGCATTTAAGGGTAACTACACCCCAAAATCTAAATGTCTTCCATTTTTCCCAGACCTCAAAAATGGTCACCTGATAGGGTTTAAACATTGTTGTGGACATAGAACATCCAATTGTGCTGTTTTGCTATTAAAAAGGTGTACCTTTGAGAGCGAAAACCTGCCAAAACAGGGACAAACGGTCAACGGGGAAATCTAAACGGAGAAAAGGGAACTTGGGAATTAACGGAATCAGGCAAAACATTGAAGGGATTTTATAGTGCCCTAATGGACTACAGACATTGACAGTCTCCTAGACTAAAAACAAAGGCTGTATGTACTGCCTACATTTTGAGGGAAACGCAATGTCCATTATTTGATTTGATCAGGGCAGGGCAGGGCAGGGCAGCACACACAAACTGCATTTAGTCCAATAACAATCCATGATATTATTAGGGTGATAAATAAAAGGCAATTGCTCCATGACACAAGAGCACGCTCTACTGGGACAAAAAGCTTACATCACCTGGTATTCCCAGGCGGTCTCCCATACAAGTACTAACCAGGCCCGACCCTGCTTAGCTTCCGAGATCGGACGAGATCGGGCGTATTCAGGCTGGTATGGCCGTAAGCGAGGGACCAACTCTTGGTACACTATATAAAGTCAATGTGTCACTCACTCTGAACGAGACACAGAAAAGTATCCACTTTATGACACAGACTGAAGAAGCTCAAACCTTGCTTACATTTCCAAGATATATATATATATATTTGAGTCTTGTGGGGGTGGAAGAGGGCATATCCTATGTTGACTTATGACAAGTTCATGGACTAGGGCCCTATAAAATAGGCGTTGCGGACCGAATCACGGAATCCAGACATTAAACCCAAATTCAACAATATTCAAACATTTATTGAACTTAGTAGGAAATCAACTAAATCTATTCAACTTGTTAGAAAACATATTAATTTGCCCAAGCCAATCATAAGACATGAACAAAATGCATCAGTGATTGGTATTTCCATGAACTTTCTGAAAGGGCACAGGAATGCCCCTGTCTGTGTGCATGTGTGCGGTGCGCGCGTATGTCTACACTTTGTGTAGCCGTTAGCGATGATGCTAATGATAACCTTCTTCTGGTAGGGAAGGAATGGCTTTCCCCCAAAACCTTCGCAAGTAAATGTTAACTACAAAGTAGCCTATGCCTGCCTGGCAGAATTATACCGTGATCATTTGCATCACTCCAGTGGCCATTTGTCCTACAGCAACACCGCTTAACCAAACAAAGGTCTCTTCCTGGTGCACGCTTGCATTTAAGGGTAACTACACCCCAAAATCTAAATGTCTTCCATTTTTCCCAGACCTCAAAAATGGTCACCTGATAGGGTTTAAACATTGTTGTGGACATAGAACATCCAATTGTGCTGTTTTGCTATTAAAAAGGTGTACCTTTGAGAGCGAAAACCTGCCAAAACAGGGACAAACGGTCAACGGGGAAATCTAAACGGAGAAAAGGGAACTTGGGAATTAACGGAATCAGGCAAAACATTGAAGGGATTTTATAGTGCCCTAATGGACTACAGACATTGACAGTCTCCTAGACTAAAAACAAAGGCTGTATGTACTGCCTACATTTTGAGGGAAACGCAATGTCCATTATTTGATTTGATCAGGGCAGGGCAGGGCAGGGCAGCACACACAAACTGCATTTAGTCCAATAACAATCCATGATATTATTAGGGTGATAAATAAAAGGCAATTGCTCCATGACACAAGAGCACGCTCTACTGGGACAAAAAGCTTACAGCACCTGGTATTCCCAGGCGGTCTCCCATACAAGTACTAACCAGGCCCGACCCTGCTTAGCTTCCGAGATCGGACGAGATCGGGCGTATTCAGGCTGGTATGGCCGTAAGCGAGGGACCAACTCTTGGTACACTATATAAAGTCAATGTGTCACTCACTCTGAACGAGACACAGAAAAGTATCCACTTTATGACACAGACTGAAGAAGCTCAAACCTTGCTTACATTTCCAAGATATATATATATATATTTGAGTCTTGTGGGGGTGGAAGAGGGCATATCCTATGTTGACTTATGACAAGTTCATGGACTAGGGCCCTATAAAATAGGCGTTGCGGACCGAATCACGGAATCCAGACATTAAACCCAAATTCAACAATATTCAAACATTTATTGAACTTAGTAGGAAATCAACTAAATCTATTCAACTTGTTAGAAAACATATTAATTTGCCCAAGCCAATCATAAGACATGAACAAAATGCATCAGTGATTGGTATTTCCATGAACTTTCTGAAAGGGCACAGGAATGCCCCTGTCTGTGTGCATGTGTGCGGTGCGCGCGTATGTCTACACTTTGTGTAGCCGTTAGCGATGATGCTAATGATAACCTTCTTCTGGTAGGGAAGGAATGGCTTTCCCCCAAAACCTTCGCAAGTAAATGTTAACTACAAAGTAGCCTATGCCTGCCTGGCAGAATTATACCGTGATCATTTGCATCACTCCAGTGGCCATTTGTCCTACAGCAACACCGCTTAACCAAACAAAGGTCTCTTCCTGGTGCACGCTTGCATTTAAGGGTAACTACACCCCAAAATCTAAATGTCTTCCATTTTTCCCAGACCTCAAAAATGGTCACCTGATAGGGTTTAAACATTGTTGTGGACATAGAACATCCAATTGTGCTGTTTTGCTATTAAAAAGGTGTACTTTTGAGAGCGAAAACCTGCCAAAACAGGGACAAACGGTCAACGGGGAAATCTAAACGGAGAAAAGGGAACTTGGGAATTAACAGAATCAGGCAAAACATTGAAGGGATTTTATAGTGCCCTAATGGACTACAGACATTGACAGTCTCCTAGACTAAAAACAAAGGCTGTATGTACTGCCTACATTTTGAGGGAAACGCAATGTCCATTATTTGATTTGATCAGGGCAGGGCAGGGCAGGGCAGCACACACAAACTGCATTTAGTCCAATAACAATCCATGATATTATTAGGGTGATAAATAAAAGGCAATTGCTCCATGACACAAGAGCACGCTCTACTGGGACAAAAAGCTTACAGCACCTGATATTCCCAGGCTGTCTCCCATCCAAGTACTAACCAGGCCAAACCCTGCTTAGCTTCTGAGATCGGACGAGATCTGGCGTATTCAGGCTGGTATGGCCGTAAGCGAGGGAACAACTCTTGGTACACTATATAAAGTCAATGTGTCACTCACTCTGAACGAGACACAGAAAAGTATCCACTTTATGACACAGACTGAAGAAGCTCAAACCTTGCTTACATTTCCAAGATATATATATATATATTTGAGTCTTGTGGGGGTGGAAGAGGGCATATCCTATGTTGACTTATGACAAGTTCATGGACTAGGGCCCTATAAAATAGGCGTTGCGGACCGAATCACGGAATCCAGACATTAAACCCAAATTCAACAATATTCAAACATTTATTGAACTTAGTAGGAAATCAACTAAATCTATTCAACTTGTTAGAAAACATATTAATTTGCCCAAGCCAATCATAAGACATGAACAAAATGCATCAGTGATTGGTATTTCCATGAACTTTCTGAAAGGGCACAGGAATGCCCCTGTCTGTGTGCATGTGTGCGGTGCGCGCGTATGTCTACACTTTGTGTAGCCGTTAGCGATGATGCTAATGATAACCTTCTTCTGGTAGGGAAGGAATGGCTTTCCCCCAAAACCTTCGCAAGTAAATGTTAACTACAAAGTAGCCTATGCCTGCCTGGCAGAATTATACCGTGATCATTTGCATCACTCCAGTGGCCATTTGTCCTACAGCAACACCGCTTAACCAAACAAAGGTCTCTTCCTGGTGCACGCTTGCATTTAAGGGTAACTACACCCCAAAATCTAAATGTCTTCCATTTTTCCCAGACCTCAAAAATGGTCACCTGATAGGGTTTAAACATTGTTGTGGACATAGAACATCCAATTGTGCTGTTTTGCTATTAAAAAGGTGTACTTTTGAGAGCGAAAACCTGCCAAAACAGGGACAAACGGTCAACGGGGAAATCTAAACGGAGAAAAGGGAACTTGGGAATTAACAGAATCAGGCAAAACATTGAAGGGATTTTATAGTGCCCTAATGGACTACAGACATTGACAGTCTCCTAGACTAAAAACAAAGGCTGTATGTACTGCCTACATTTTGAGGGAAACGCAATGTCCATTATTTTATTTGATCAGGGCAGGGCAGGGCAGGGCAGCACACACAAACTGCATTTAGTCCAATAACAATCCATGATATTATTAGGGTGATAAATAAAAGGCAATTGCTCCATGACACAAGAGCACGCTCTACTGGGACAAAAAGCTTACAGCACCTGGTATTCCCAGGCGGTCTCCCATCCAAGTACTAACCAGGCCCGACCCTGCTTAGCTTCCGAGATCGGGCGTATTCAGGCTGGTATGGCCGTAAGCGAGGGAACAACTCTTGGTACACTATATAAAGTCAATGTGTCACTCACTCTGAACGAGACACAGAAAAGTATCCACTTTATGACACAGACTGAAGAAGCTCAAACCTTGCTTACATTTCCAAGATATATATATATATATATTTGAGTCTTGTGGGGGTGGAAGAGGGCATATCCTATGTTGACTTATGACAAGTTCATGGACTAGGGCCCTATAAAATAGGCGTTGCGGACCGAATCACGGAATCCAGACATTAAACCCAAATTCAACAATATTCAAACATTTATTGAACTTAGTAGGAAATCAACTAAATCTATTCAACTTGTTAGAAAACATATTCATTTGCCCAAGCCAATCATAAGACATGAACAAAATGCATCAGTGATTGGTATTTCCATGAACTTTCTGAAAGGGCACAGGAATGCCCCTGTCTGTGTGCATGTGTGCGGTGCGCGCGTATGTCTACACTTTGTGTAGCCGTTAGCGATGATGCTAATGATAACCTTCTTCTGGTAGGGAAGGAATGGCTTTCCCCCAAAACCTTCGCAAGTAAATGTTAACTACAAAGTAGCCTATGCCTGCCTGGCAGAATTATACCGTGATCATTTGCATCACTCCAGTGGCCATTTGTCCTACAGCAACACCGCTTAACCAAACAAAGGTCTCTTCCTGGTGCACGCTTGCATTTAAGGGTAACTACACCCCAAAATCTAAATGTCTTCCATTTTTCCCAGACCTCAAAAATGGTCACCTGATAGGGTTTAAACATTGTTGTGGACATAGAACATCCAATTGTGCTGTTTTGCTATTAAAAAGGTGTACTTTTGAGAGCGAAAACCTGCCAAAACAGGGACAAACGGTCAACGGGGAAATCTAAACGGAGAAAAGGGAACTTGGGAATTAACAGAATCAGGCAAAACATTGAAGGGATTTTATAGTGCCCTAATGGACTACAGACATTGACAGTCTCCTAGACTAAAAACAAAGGCTGTATGTACTGCCTACATTTTGAGGGAAACGCAATGTCCATTATTTGATTTGATCAGGGCAGGGCAGGGCAGGGCAGCACACACAAACTGCATTTAGTCCAATAACAATCCATGATATTATTAGGGTGATAAATAAAAGGCAATTGCTCCATGACACAAGAGCACGCTCTACTGGGACAAAAAGCTTACATCACCTGGTATTCCCAGGCGGTCTCCCATCCAAGTACTAACCAGGCCCGACCCTGCTTAGCTTCCGAGATCGGACGAGATCGGGCGTATTCAGGCTGGTATGGCCGTAAGCGAGGGAACAACTCTTGGTACACTATATAAAGTCAATGTGTCACTCACTCTGAACGAGACACAGAAAAGTATCCACTTTATGACACAGACTGAAGAAGCTCAAACCTTGCTTACATTTCCAAGATATATATATATATATATATATATATATATATATATATTTGAGTCTTGTGGGGGTGGAAGAGGGCATATCCTATGTTGACTTATGACAAGTTCATGGACTAGGGCCCTATAAAATAGGCGTTGCGGACCGAATCACGGAATCCAGACATTAAACCCAAATTCAACAATATTCAAACATTTATTGAACTTAGTAGGAAATCAACTAAATCTATTCAACTTGTTAGAAAACATATTCATTTGCCCAAGCCAATCATAAGACATGAACAAAATGCATCAGTGATTGGTATTTCCATGAACTTTCTGAAAGGGCACAGGAATGCCCCTGTCTGTGTGCATGTGTGCGGTGCGCGCGTATGTCTACACTTTGTGTAGCCGTTAGCGATGATGCTAATGATAACCTTCTTCTGGTAGGGAAGGAATGGCTTTCCCCCAAAACCTTCGCAAGTAAATGTTAACTACAAAGTAGCCTATGCCTGCCTGGCAGAATTATACCGTGATCATTTGCATCACTCCAGTGGCCCCCCCCCCCCAAATTGTAAAGTGGTTATCCCACTGGCTATAGGGTGAACGCACCAATTTGCGAGTCGCTCTGGCTAAGAGCGTCTGCTAAATGACGTTAATGTGCCCTTGAGCAAGGCACTTAACCCTAATTGCTCCTGTAAGTCGCTCTGGATAAGAGCGTCTGCTAAATGACTAAAATGTAAATGTAAATTTGTCCTACAGCAACACCGCTTAACCAAACAAAGGTCTCTTCCTGGTGCACGCTTGCATTTAAGGGTAACTACACCCAAAAATCTAAATGTCTTCCATTTTTCCCAGACCTCAAAAATGGTCACCTGATAGGGTTTAAACATTGTTGTGGACATAGAACATCCAATTGTGCTGTTTTGCTATTAAAAAGGTGTACTTTTGAGAGCGAAAACCTGCCAAAACAGGGACAAACGGTCAACGGGGAAATCTAAACGGAGAAAAGGGAACTTGGGAATTAACGGAATCAGGCAAAACATTGAAGGGATTTTATAGTGCCCTAATGGACTACAGACATTGACAGTCTCCTAGACTAAAAACAAAGGCTGTATGTACTGCCTACATTTTGAGGGAAACGCAATGTCCATTATTTGATTTGATCAGGGCAGGGCAGGGCAGGGCAGCACACACAAACTGCATTTAGTCCAATAACAATCCATGATATTATTAGGGTGATAAATAAAAGGCAATTGCTCCATGACACAAGAGCACGCACTACTGGGACAAAAAGCTTACAGCACCTGGTATTCCCAGGAGGTCTCCCATCCAAGTACTAACCAGGCCTGACCCTGCTTAGCTTCCGAGATCGGACGAGATCGGGCGTATTCAGGCTGGTATGGCCGTAAGCGAGGGAACAACTCTTGGTACACTATATAAAGTCAATGTGTCACTCACTCTGAACGAGACACAGAAAAGTATCCACTTTATGACACAGACTGAAGAAGCTCAAACCTTGCTTACATTTCCAAGATATATATATATATATTTGAGTCTTGTGGGGGTGGAAGAGGGCATATCCTATGTTGACTTATGACAAGTTCATGGACTAGGGCCCTATAAAATAGGCGTTGCGGACCGAATCACGGAATCCAGACATTAAACCCAAATTCAACAATATTCAAACATTTATTGAACTTAGTAGGAAATCAACTAAATCTATTCAACTTGTTAGAAAACATATTAATTTGCCCAAGCCAATCATAAGACATGAACAAAATGCATCAGTGATTGGTATTTCCATGAACTTTCTGAAAGGGCACAGGAATGCCCCTGTCTGTGTGCATGTGTGCGGTGCGCGCGTATGTCTACACTTTGTGTAGCTGTTAGCGATGATGCTAATGATAACCTTCTTCTGGTAGGGAAGGAATGGCTTTCCCCCAAAACCTTCGCAAGTAAATGTTAACTACAAAGTAGCCTATGCCTGCCTGGCAGAATTATACCGTGATCATTTGCATCACTCCAGTGGCCATTTGTCCTACAGCAACACCGCTTAACCAAACAAAGGTCTCTTCCTGGTGCACGCTTGCATTTAAGGGTAACTACACCCCAAAATCTAAATGTCTTCCATTTTTCCCAGACCTCAAAAATGGTCACCTGATAGGGTTTAAACATTGTTGTGGACATAGAACATCCAATTGTGCTGTTTTGCTATTAAAAAGGTGTACTTTTGAGAGCGAAAACCTGCCAAAACAGGGACAAACGGTCAACGGGGAAATCTAAACGGAGAAAAGGGAACTTGGGAATTAACGGAATCAGGCAAAACATTGAAGGGATTTTATAGTGCCCTAATGGACTACAGACATTGACAGTCTCCTAGACTAAAAACAAAGGCTGTATGTACTGCCTACATTTTGAGGGAAACGCAATGTCCATTATTTGATTTGATCAGGGCAGGGCAGGGCAGGGCAGCACACACAAACTGCATTTAGTCCAATAACAATCCATGATATTATTAGGGTGATAAATAAAAGGCAATTGCTCCATGACACAAGAGCACGCTCTACTGGGACAAAAAGCTTACAGCACCTGGTATTCCCAGGCGGTCTCCCATCCAAGTACTAACCAGGCCCGACCCTGCTTAGCTTCCGAGATCGGACGAGATCGGGCGTATTCAGGCTGGTATGGCCGTAAGCGAGGGAACAACTCTTGGTACACTATATAAAGTCAATGTGTCACTCACTCTGAACGAGACACAGAAAAGTATCCACTTTATGACACAGACTGAAGAAGCTCAAACCTTGCTTACATTTCCAAGATATATATATATATATTTGAGTCTTGTGGGGGTGGAAGAGGGCATATCCTATGTTGACTTATGACAAGTTCATGGACTAGGGCCCTATAAAATAGGCGTTGCGGACCGAATCACGGAATCCAGACATTAAACCCAAATTCAACAATATTCAAACATTTATTGAACTTAGTAGGAAATCAACTAAATCTATTCAACTTGTTAGAAAACATATTAATTTGCCCAAGCCAATCATAAGACATGAACAAAATGCATCAGTGATTGGTATTTCCATGAACTTTCTGAAAGGGCACAGGAATGCCCCTGTCTGTGTGCATGTGTGCGGTGCGCGCGTATGTCTACACTTTGTGTAGCTGTTAGCGATGATGCTAATGATAACCTTCTTCTGGTAGGGAAGGAATGGCTTTCCCCCAAAACCTTCGCAAGTAAATGTTAACTACAAAGTAGCCTATGCCTGCCTGGCAGAATTATACCGTGATCATTTGCATCACTCCAGTGGCCATTTGTCCTACAGCAACACCGCTTAACCAAACAAAGGTCTCTTCCTGGTGCACGCTTGCATTTAAGGGTAACTACACCCCAAAATCTAAATGTCTTCCATTTTTCCCAGACCTCAAAAATGGTCACCTGATAGGGTTTAAACATTGTTGTGGACATAGAACATCCAATTGTGCTGTTTTGCTATTAAAAAGGTGTACTTTTGAGAGCGAAAACCTGCCAAAACAGGGACAAACGGTCAACGGGGAAATCTAAACGGAGAAAAGGGAACTTGGGAATTAACGGAATCAGGCAAAACATTGAAGGGATTTTATAGTGCCCTAATGGACTACAGACATTGACAGTCTCCTAGACTAAAAACAAAGGCTGTATGTACTGCCTACATTTTGAGGGAAACGCAATGTCCATTATTTGATTTGATCAGGGCAGGGCAGGGCAGGGCAGCACACACAAACTGCATTTAGTCCAATAACAATCCATGATATTATTAGGGTGATAAATAAAAGGCAATTGCTCCATGACACAAGAGCACGCTCTACTGGGACAAAAAGCTTACAGCACCTGGTATTCCCAGGCGGTCTCCCATCCAAGTACTAACCAGGCCCGACCCTGCTTAGCTTCCGAGATCGGACGAGATCGGGCGTATTTTTTGTTATTTTTTATTTTATTTTATTTTTTATTATCAAAAAATTCAATTTTTAACAATATTTACAGTACAATATTACAAAGAACAATACAGAAGACACTAGCCTAACATAGGCAGGTGAACAATTCACCCCCTATCAAATCAAAGAACCCAAAGAAATAAAAATACAAAAAAAAAACTATTATACAAAAAAAAACAGACATGACTAAGACATAACAAATTCCACCCACAAAATAGGCAGATAAAAGCCACCCCCTATCAAATAAAAAAAACAAAGAAAATATTCAAAATAATTCTTTCAAAAATTATAAGTGATTCCTCCACCATCCACCTTTGCAATCAACCCACACCCCTCAACAAAATGTTCATCAAAATCTTCCATCCCATAATTAAACAACATATCCATGTGTTTACTAAACAGTGATATAAAAATACCCCACACCTTCACCCTCTTCCTGTCAAAAAAACCATAATTCCTCCTACAAAAAATAGCATACCTCACAAAACTCAAAACAATATTCAACAAGCACACATTAACGCCATCACATTTACCAGACACTCCAAATAACACAAGTTCCTCCCACACATACTTTTTCAAGAAATCACCCCCCCAGTTTTTACTTAACATTTCCTTAACTTTACAAAACATATCTTTTAATTCCTCACATTCTATAAACAAATGCATAAGCGTTTCTGGGAAACATCCACATATATCGCATTCCCTTTTTACTTCACAATTAATTTGATGTAACACCACCTTTGTAAATATTCTATTGTGTCTTAACTTAAAATCATTATTTTCACACTCCTTACTATTATATTTTACATTTAAATTTTCCCATATCTTTTTTTCATCCAATTCTGGAAAAACTGTTTTCCAAAAATTTTCAGCAGCCGGCCTTCTATAACATTTTCCTACCATTATTCTATACAATATTTTCACTGGTATAGTAGATAAATGTACTTTCTTCTCACTGCTACCAATGAACAAATTAGGAAATACAAACAGATTTTCTCTTTCAACCTCACTATTTATTAAATCCACCCATGCGCTTGGTATGCTATTCTTTATCTTGTCATACATATTATTCACTGTTCCCCTTCCCACCTCTTCATCCCATTCCTTGATAATATCAAAAATAGCTTCTTCAGGTAAAAACCCTGGAATTACCTCATAGGTATAATCTTTTATTTGTCGTAGACCTGCACTCCTAAATACTTTATTATACAAAACTTGTTCTTTGTTCTTGATTTTCTCATTCAGAAATATAGGTTGATTCATAATCAGGTCAATATGACCACATTCATAATATACATTAGGCAACAACTCTGCCCATGCATTTAGCACCTCTTTATAAAAATCTGGTACCTTTTCAAACATTTTCCTTTTAAGCCCCATCAATAAACCATTATCTCCACATCCACCACTCTCCTCTAAGTAGACCTTAAAGAAGTGTTTCCAGCCATAATCTTCACTGTCATACAAATATTTCTTTACTGTTTTTATCCTAATAGCTTTTCTTTTGACATCTAAATCTACAAGTTTTAAACCTCCATCCACATAGTCAGCTATCAATGTTTTCTGAGATATTCTAACACCTTTACCATCCCATATAAAATTAGACACCACCTTATTTAATTCATTTAGCACCCACTCAGGCATGTCCAGGACTCCCAAAACATACACAAATTTAGATAATACCAAAGCATTTGCAACAATTATTTTACCTTTTAACCTTAATTTTCTATTTTTCCAGAAATTTAACGTTAGCTTGACTTTATTAAGGATCCCAGTCCAAGTTATATCTTTTGCCTCTTTCTCCTTTACACCAATGTTTACTCCCAGCACTTTAATAAAATCCCTTGCTATCTTGAATGGAATCTCACACTTATTTGCATCGATATCCCCAACAAACATTATTTCAGTCTTCTCTATATTAACTTTAGCGCCCGATGCCTTACCATATATATCTATGATTCTCATAATGCTTCCAATGCTTCCTATATCTTTCACAGTGCAAGTAGTGTCATCAGCGTACTGATGTACAACACTGATACCACCACCTGGGATTCCGACACCCCTTACCTCTTTATTACTATTTATTAAAGTAGCTAACGGTTCTGTAGAAATACTGTACAACAGAGCTGACAAAGGACAGCCCTGCCTTACTGACCTCTCTACAGGAAAAGTATCTGTTACCACTCCGTTACATTTGACACAACTTTTAGCCCCGCTGTACAACAGGTTGATCCAAGCTACAAACTTTGGCCCAAAACCAAACCTCTCCATAGTCTGTAATAGGAAGCTATGCTCCACTCTATCAAAGGCTTTGTTAAAATCCAAACTTAATACTATACCGCCTTCATTTTTCATTTGATTAACAACATCTCTAATTGTACAAATTACATCTGCAACATCTCTTCCAGGTATACCGTAGGCTTGTGTTGATGCAATAATACTCCCAATCACCTTTTTCATCCTATTCGCTAACACTTTAGTCAATATCTTATAATCGGAATTTAGAAGACTAATAGGCCTATAATTTTCTAACTTGAATCTACTGCCCCTATTCTTGAATAAAATCGTTAACATACCAGTTGACATAGACTCAGGGATTTCCTTATTCTCTTCCATATAATGAAACACCTTCCCTAAAATGGGTGCCAAAATATCTACAAAGACTTTATAGAACTCATTTGTTAAACCATCCAAACCCGGACTTTTATTGCCTTGAGTGTTAACAATTGCTTCCTTGATTTCCATAATCGAAATCTCTTCATCACACATCATTCTATCTACCTGAGATACTTTGGCACTAATTGTATCCAGCACTTTTTCAACACATACTTTATCTACATCATTCTTTTTGTAAAGATTTCTGTAAAAGGATTCAACTGTATCTAAGATCTCAACAAAATCGTTTACCTTTACACCTTTTTCATTTTCCAACTCTACAATGTAACTCTTAGTTTGTTTTCTTTTTTCAAGCCCCAAAAAAAAGGATGTACATTTCTCTCCCTCCAAAGCGTACTGTGCCCTACTCCTAACAATAGCACCCAAACATTTCTTTTTTTCATAACGACCCAGCTCTGCATGGATTTTCAAATAATTCACAACATCATAGTCTGGATCAGTATCAGCCTTTTCAAGTTCATGCAACATCCTATTTCTAAGCATTGTTTCTTTCTGCTTATCTAACCGGTTGTGATTTCTAGCATACCTAATACTCCTGTTTTTTACTTTTCCTTTCACTTCCTCCCACCATAAACACACATTCTCTTTTAACAGTACATTAGACATTTCATCATTAATACATTCAACAATTTCATTTCTATATCCTTCCTCCTTTAACAGACTGGCATTTAAACACCAGACACCTCCCCCTCTCCTCTCCACACCAAAACCCATTTGAAATGACATTACTGCATGATCACTATATGCTGTAAAGTTATATGACATCTTCTTAACATGCTGCACCAATTCTTGTTTTGCTAGACATAAATCAATTCTGCTTAGTTTTAATTCCTTTAGCACCACCTGCCTTCTAGAAAACACTCTTCTGTTTGGATTTTCAGCCCTCCATATATCTACTAGATTCTCCTCATTCATAAGTTTCCATAATGCATTTCTAGAAGAGTCATATCTGAATCTAGCACAACTAGAGGCATCCATTCTACTACACCTCACATTAAAGTCTCCTATCAATATACAGTTTTCTGAGCACAGTGTTTTTAAGTTGTGAAACATTTCTCTCCTTTCAGATTCAATGTTTGAAGCATAAACATTGATTAAACGAAAAACTACATTTTGCACTTCAAATTCAATTGCAATAAGTCTGCCATCATTGTCAGCATATATTTGTTTTACATTTTGAACCACATCGTTTTTTATCAAAATAGCCACACCACATGTTTTATCACTTCCATGACTACAAAAAATTAAATCAGACCATTTACTCTTAATCTCCTGTATTTTGGAATCTGTCCAATTGGTCTCTTGAAAACACAACATGTCTGCCTTAACAGACACTAAAACCTGCTCAAATTTGCTCATGTTTCTCAAACTGTTACCATTTAGGGATGCGACTGTAATCATTAGTAATGTGTGCAGAGGTATAATCAGAGCAAAACAAGTCCTTTCAAAACCTACTTTTTCTTTTTTCCAAATCCCATCATCTCCCTAGTTTTCGACAATGACCTCTTATTTTTTGCAAACAACTGATGATCCTCACTATCTATTTCATCCTCCGTCTCCTGATTTGGAGCGGCAGGGAAGCCTTTTGAAAAGTGCGCTTTAACAGTGCCAGTGACTTCAGTGGACCCAGCTCGCTCTTTGGTGTCATTTTTACACACGCTTGAAACTGGCTCAGGCACCTGAGAAGCACCTTGCACCATCTCTACCTGTGTATGTATTTCACCCATCATGTGCTGCTGTTCCACCTTGTCAGCAGCAGAGACCAAAACTGCGTCTCGTGTTTTGCCAGAAGACATTACAGGCTCTTCAGGCATATCTGCCACTGTCTCTGAAGTCACACTCCCCATGTCACTCTCTTTTTCTCCTTCCATAAACACACTCCCCTCCTCTTCCTCAGAAGTGAGGTCCATTGTTTGCAAAAGTAAGTGATCTTTTCCCTTCTTACAGCTACATCTAACTTTCGGTCTGTCACACATTTCACACACATTACCTATGTTCAAACATTCTCTGGCATAATGCCCTTGTTCACTACATTTATGGCAAGTGAATTCTGGACATTCCTTAAGTATGTGCCCCGGCTGAATACATAGTCTACATACCTTCACTTGATTGTCATGGATTACACGAAAATATTCAAATCCCTCGACAGTGTTAAATTTGGTAGAATATGGCAAGGATTGCACATTGTCTGTGAACTTCACCTTGCAAAATCTCGCCCCGTCTACAATGTCTGTTCCTGGCCACATCCTCCTCTTGATTGGCGTGGTCGCCTTCACTTTCCAGCCTCTTAGTTTCTCATATATCTCCCCATCTGTAATGTATGCAGGCAAGTTCAAAAAGGACACCACAAGCTCATCGTTCCCTAGCTCTTTAGCCATGATTTGACAGTTCTTTATCTTTAGCCCGTCCATTAGTCTTTCTTTTCCCTTTACATGAGACATTGTTATTTCATACTTATTTCCGTCTCTCATTCTACATCCAAGTATTGTTCCACAAACTTCCCTTATTCCTCTCAGCAATTCCATCGTTGTTATTTTCCCTTCTCCAATTATTTCCACGTTCACCGTCAGTTCCTTCTCATACTTTCTTTTCTTCAGTTCTTCATTTGAAATTCTGATTTCACTGTTGTCCTTTCTCGTCGTCGTTTGTATTCTTGATGTTGACGCCATGTTGTCCATCCGGTTATTTTAATCAATATCCCCCAAACAGCTCACGCCGATGGGGGATAATAACAAAAAAGTTTCAAAGAAAATCAACTACAATCACACACAAACTTTCAAACTTATAAATCAAAAAAACCTCCAAACAAACGATATCCTCTCTCAAGCACTCAGACACCTGCCGCTCATCCACTTCCTGAAATTCCAAAAAGGGGCGTATTCAGGCTGGTATGGCCGTAAGCGAGGTAACAACTCTTGGTACACTATATAAAGTCAATGTGTCACCCACTCTGAACGAGACACAGAAAAGTATCCACTTTATGACACAGACTGAAGAAGCTCAAACCTTGCTTACATTTCCAAGATATATATATATATATATATATATATATATATATATATATATATATATATTTGAGTCTTGTGGGGGTGGAAGAGGGCATATCCTATGTTGACTTATGACAAGTTCATGGACTAGGGCCCTATAAAATAGGCGTTGCGGACCGAATCACGGAATCCAGACATTAAACCCAAATTCAACAATATTCAAACATTTATTGAACTTAGTAGGAAATCAACTAAATCTATTCAACTTGTTAGAAAACAT
>NW_028156096.1:60000-67500 GCF_964263955.1 Coregonus lavaretus | reverse complement strand
TGGGACAAAAAGCTTACAGCACCTGGTATTCCCAGGCGGTCTCCCATCCAAGTACTTACCAGGCCCGACCCTGCTTAGCTTCCGAGATCGGACGAGATCGGGCGTATTCAGGCTGGTATGGCCGTAAGCGAGGGAACAACTCTTGGTACACTATATAAAGTCAATGTGTCACTCACTCTGAACGAGACACAGAAAAGTATCCACTTTATGACACAGACTGAAGAAGCTCAAACCTTGCTTACATTTCCAAGATATATATATATATATATATATATATATATATATATATATATATATATATATATATATATATATATATATATATATATATATATATATATTTGAGTCTTGTGGGGGTGGAAGAGGGCATATCCTATGTTGACTTATGACAAGTTCATGGACTAGGGCCCTATAAAATAGGCGTTGCGGACCGAATCACGGAATCCAGACATTAAACCCAAATTCAACAATATTCAAACATTTATTGAACTTAGTAGGAAATCAACTAAATCTATTCAACTTGTTAGAAAACATATTAATTTGCCCAAGCCAATCATAAGACATGAACAAAATGCATCAGTGATTGGTATTTCCATGAACTTTCTGAAAGGGCACAGGAATGCCCCTGTCTGTGTGCATGTGTGCGGTGCGCGCGTATGTCTACACTTTGTGTAGCCGTTAGCGATGATGCTAATGATAACCTTCTTCTGGTAGGGAAGGAATGGCTTTCCCCCAAAACCTTCGCAAGTAAATGTTAACTACAAAGTAGCCTATGCCTGCCTGGCAGAATTATACCGTGATCATTTGCATCACTCCAGTGGCCATTTGTCCTACAGCAACACCGCTTAACCAAACAAAGGTCTCTTCCTGGTGCACGCTTGCATTTAAGGGTAACTACACCCCAAAATCTAAATGTCTTCCATTTTTCCCAGACCTCAAAAATGGTCACCTGATAGGGTTTAAACATTGTTGTGGACATAGAACATCCAATTGTGCTGTTTTGCTATTAAAAAGGTGTACTTTTGAGAGCGAAAACCTGCCAAAACAGGGACAAACGGTCAACGGGGAAATCTAAATGGAGAAAAGGGAACTTGGGAATTAACGGAATCAGGCAAAACATTGAAGGGATTTTATAGTGCCCTAATGGACTACAGACATTGACAGTCTCCTAGACTAAAAACAAAGGCTGTATGTACTGCCTACATTTTGAGGGAAACGCAATGTCCATTATTTGATTTGATCAGGGCAGGGCAGGGCAGGGCAGCACACACAAACTGCATTTAGTCCAATAACAATCCATGATATTATTAGGGTGATAAATAAAAGGCAATTGCTCCATGACACAAGAGCACGCTCTACTGGGACAAAAAGCTTACAGCACCTGGTATTCCCAGGCGGTCTCCCATCCAAGTACTAACCAGGCCCGTCCCTGCTTAGCTTCCGAGATCGGACGAGATCGGGCGTATTCAGGCTGGTATGGCCGTAAGCGAGGGAACAACTCTTGGTACACTATATAAAGTCAATGTGTCACTCACTCTGAACGAGACACAGAAAAGTATCCACTTTATGACACAGACTGAAGAAGCTCAAACCTTGCTTACATTTCCAAGATATATATATATATATATATATATATATATATATATATATATATATATATATATATATATATATATTTGAGTCTCGTGGGGGTGGAAGAGGGCATATCCTATGTTGACTTATGACAAGTTCATGGACTAGGGCCCTATAAAATATGCGTTGCGGACCGAATCACGGAATCCAGACATTAAACCCAAATTCAACAATATTCAAACATTTATTGAACTTAGTAGGAAATCAACTAAATCTATTCAACTTGTTAGAAAACATATTAATTTGCCCAAGCCAATCATAAGACATGAACAAAATGCATCAGTGATTGGTATTTCCATGAACTTTCTGAAAGGGCACAGGAATGCCCCTGTCTGTGTGCATGTGTGCGGTGCGCGCGTATGTCTACACTTTGTGTAGCCGTTAGCGATGATGCTAATGATAACCTTCTTCTGGTAGGGAAGGAATGGCTTTCCCCCAAAACCTTCGCAAGTAAATGTTAACTACAAAGTAGCCTATGCCTGCCTGGCAGAATTATACCGTGATCATTTGCATCACTCCAGTGGCCATTTGTCCTACAGCAACACCGCTTAACCAAACAAAGGTCTCTTCCTGGTGCACGCTTGCATTTAAGGGTAACTACACCCCAAAATCTAAATGTCTTCCATTTTTCCCAGACCTCAAAAATGGTCACCTGATAGGGTTTAAACATTGTTGTGGACATAGAACATCCAATTGTGCTGTTTTGCTATTAAAAAGGTGTACTTTTGAGAGCGAAAACCTGCCAAAACAGGGACAAACGGTCAACGGGGAAATCTAAACGGAGAAAAGGGAACTTGGGAATTAACGGAATCAGGCAAAACATTGAAGGGATTTTATAGTGCCCTAATGGACTACAGACATTGACAGTCTCCTAGACTAAAAACAAAGGCTGTATGTACTGCCTACATTTTGAGGGAAACGCAATGTCCATTATTTGATTTGATCAGGGCAGGGCAGGGCAGGGCAGGGCAGCACACACAAACTGCATTTAGTCCAATAACAATCCATGATATTATTAGGGTGATAAATAAAAGGCAATTGCTCCATGACACAAGAGCACGCTCTACTGGGACAAAAAGCTTACAGCACCTGGTATTCCCAGGCGGTCTCCCATCCAAGTACTTACCAGGCCCGACCCTGCTTAGCTTCCGAGATCGGACGAGATCGGGCGTATTCAGGCTGGTATGGCCGTAAGCGAGGGAACAACTCTTGGTACACTATATAAAGTCAATGTGTCACTCACTCTGAACGAGACACAGAAAAGTATCCACTTTATGACACAGACTGAAGAAGCTCAAACCTTGCTTACATTTCCAAGATATATATATATATATATATATATATATATATATATATATATATATATATATTTGAGTCTTGTGGGGGTGGAAGAGGGCATATCCTATGTTGACTTATGACAAGTTCATGGACTAGGGCCCTATAAAATAGGCGTTGCGGACCGAATCACGGAATCCAGACATTAAACCCAAATTCAACAATATTCAAACATTTATTGAACTTAGTAGGAAATCAACTAAATCTATTCAACTTGTTAGAAAACATATTAATTTGCCCAAGCCAATCATAAGACATGAACAAAATGCATCAGTGATTGGTATTTCCATGAACTTTCTGAAAGGGCACAGGAATGCCCCTGTCTGTGTGCATGTGTGCGGCGCGCGCGTATGTCTACACTTTGTGTAGCCGTTAGCGATGATGCTAATGATAACCTTCTTCTGGTAGGGAAGGAATGGCTTTCCCCCAAAACCTTCGCAAGTAAATGTTAACTACAAAGTAGCCTATGCCTGCCTGGCAGAATTATACCGTGATCATTTGCATCACTCCAGTGGCCATTTGTCCTACAGCAACACCGCTTAACCAAACAAAGGTCTCTTCCTGGTGCACGCTTGCATTTAAGGGTAACTACACCCCAAAATCTAAATGTCTTCCATTTTTCCCAGACCTCAAAAATGGTCACCTGATAGGGTTTAAACATTGTTGTGGACATAGAACATCCAATTGTGCTGTTTTGCTATTAAAAAGGTGTACTTTTGAGAGCGAAAACCTGCCAAAACAGGGACAAACGGTCAACGGGGAAATCTAAACGGAGAAAAGGGAACTTGGGAATTAACGGAATCAGGCAAAACATTGAAGGGATTTTATAGTGCCCTAATGGACTACAGACATTGACAGTCTCCTAGACTAAAAACAAAGGCTGTATGTACTGCCTACATTTTGAGGGAAACGCAATGTCCATTATTTGATTTGATCAGGGCAGGGCAGGGCAGGGCAGGGCAGGGCAGCACACACAAACTGCATTTAGTCCAATAACAATCCATGATATTATTAGGGTGATAAATAAAAGGCAATTGCTCCATGACACAAGAGCACGCTCTACTGGGACAAAAAGCTTACAGCACCTGGTATTCCCAGGCGGTCTCCCATCCAAGTACTAACCAGGCCCGACCCTGCTTAGCTTCCGAGATCGGACAAGATCGGGCGTATTCAGGCTGGTATGGCCGTAAGCGAGGGAACAACTCTTGGTACACTATATAAAGTCAATGTGTCACTCACTCTGAACGAGACACAGAAAAGTATCCACTTTATGACACAGACTGAAGAAGCTCAAACCTTGCTTACATTTCCAAGATATATATATATATATATATATATATATATATATATTTGAGTCTCGTGGGGGTGGAAGAGGGCATATCCTATGTTGACTTATGACAAGTTCATGGACTAGGGCCCTATAAAATATGCGTTGCGGACCGAATCACGGAATCCAGACATTAAACCCAAATTCAACAATATTCAAACATTTATTGAACTTAGTAGGAAATCAACTAAATCTATTCAACTTGTTAGAAAACATATTAATTTGCCCAAGCCAATCATAAGACATGAACAAAATGCATCAGTGATTGGTATTTCCATGAACTTTCTGAAAGGGCACAGGAATGCCCCTGTCTGTGTGCATGTGTGCGGTGCGCGCGTATGTCTACACTTTGTGTAGCCGTTAGCGATGATGCTAATGATAACCTTCTTCTGGTAGGGAAGGAATGGCTTTCCCCCAAAACCTTCGCAAGTAAATGTTAACTACAAAGTAGCCTATGCCTGCCTGGCAGAATTATACCGTGATCATTTGCATCACTCCAGTGGCCATTTGTCCTACAGCAACACCGCTTAACCAAACAAAGGTCTCTTCCTGGTGCACGCTTGCATTTAAGGGTAACTACACCCCAAAATCTAAATGTCTTCCATTTTTCCCAGACCTCAAAAATGGTCACCTGATAGGGTTTAAACATTGTTGTGGACATAGAACATCCAATTGTGCTGTTTTGCTATTAAAAAGGTGTACTTTTGAGAGCGAAAACCTGCCAAAACAGGGACAAACGGTCAACGGGGAAATCTAAACGGAGAAAAGGGAACTTGGGAATTAACGGAATCAGGCAAAACATTGAAGGGATTTTATAGTGCCCTAATGGACTACAGACATTGACAGTCTCCTAGACTAAAAACAAAGGCTGTATGTACTGCCTACATTTTGAGGGAAACGCAATGTCCATTATTTGATTTGATCAGGGCAGGGCAGGGCAGGGCAGGGCAGCACACACAAACTGCATTTAGTCCAATAACAATCCATGATATTATTAGGGTGATAAATAAAAGGCAATTGCTCCATGACACAAGAGCACGCTCTACTGGGACAAAAAGCTTACAGCACCTGGTATTCCCAGGCGGTCTCCCATCCAAGTACTTACCAGGCCCGACCCTGCTTAGCTTCCGAGATCGGACGAGATCGGGCGTATTCAGGCTGGTATGGCCGTAAGCGAGGGAACAACTCTTGGTACACTATATAAAGTCAATGTGTCACTCACTCTGAACGAGACACAGAAAAGTATCCACTTTATGACACAGACTGAAGAAGCTCAAACCTTGCTTACATTTCCAAGATATATATATATATATATATATATATATATATATATATATATATATATATATATATATATATTTGAGTCTTGTGGGGGTGGAAGAGGGCATATCCTATGTTGACTTATGACAAGTTCATGGACTAGGGCCCTATAAAATAGGCGTTGCGGACCGAATCACGGAATCCAGACATTAAACCCAAATTCAACAATATTCAAACATTTATTGAACTTAGTAGGAAATCAACTAAATCTATTCAACTTGTTAGAAAACATATTAATTTGCCCAAGCCAATCATAAGACATGAACAAAATGCATCAGTGATTGGTATTTCCATGAACTTTCTGAAAGGGCACAGGAATGCCCCTGTCTGTGTGCATGTGTGCGGTGCGCGCGTATGTCTACACTTTGTGTAGCCGTTAGCGATGATGCTAATGATAACCTTCTTCTGGTAGGGAAGGAATGGCTTTCCCCCAAAACCTTCGCAAGTAAATGTTAACTACAAAGTAGCCTATGCCTGCCTGGCAGAATTATACCGTGATCATTTGCATCACTCCAGTGGCCATTTGTCCTACAGCAACACCGCTTAACCAAACAAAGGTCTCTTCCTGGTGCACGCTTGCATTTAAGGGTAACTACACCCCAAAATCTAAATGTCTTCCATTTTTCCCAGACCTCAAAAATGGTCACCTGATAGGGTTTAAACATTGTTGTGGACATAGAACATCCAATTGTGCTGTTTTGCTATTAAAAAGGTGTACTTTTGAGAGCGAAAACCTGCCAAAACAGGGACAAACGGTCAACGGGGAAATCTAAACGGAGAAAAGGGAACTTGGGAATTAACGGAATCAGGCAAAACATTGAAGGGATTTTATAGTGCCCTAATGGACTACAGACATTGACAGTCTCCTAGACTAAAAACAAAGGCTGTATGTACTGCCTACATTTTGAGGGAAACGCAATGTCCATTATTTGATTTGATCAGGGCAGGGCAGGGCAGGGCAGGGCAGGGCAGCACACACAAACTGCATTTAGTCCAATAACAATCCATGATATTATTAGGGTGATAAATAAAAGGCAATTGCTCCATGACACAAGAGCACGCTCTACTGGGACAAAAAGCTTACAGCACCTGGTATTCCCAGGCGGTCTCCCATCCAAGTACTAACCAGGCCCGACCCTGCTTAGCTTCCGAGATCGGACAAGATCGGGCGTATTCAGGCTGGTATGGCCGTAAGCGAGGGAACAACTCTTGGTACACTATATAAAGTCAATGTGTCACTCACTCTGAACGAGACACAGAAAAGTATCCACTTTATGACACAGACTGAAGAAGCTCAAACCTTGCTTACATTTCCAAGATATATATATATATATATATATATATATATATATATTTGAGTCTCGTGGGGGTGGAAGAGGGCATATCCTATGTTGACTTATGACAAGTTCATGGACTAGGGCCCTATAAAATATGCGTTGCGGACCGAATCACGGAATCCAGACATTAAACCCAAATTCAACAATATTCAAACATTTATTGAACTTAGTAGGAAATCAACTAAATCTATTCAACTTGTTAGAAAACATATTAATTTGCCCAAGCCAATCATAAGACATGAACAAAATGCATCAGTGATTGGTATTTCCATGAACTTTCTGAAAGGGCACAGGAATGCCCCTGTCTGTGTGCATGTGTGCGGTGCGCGCGTATGTCTACACTTTGTGTAGCCGTTAGCGATGATGCTAATGATAACCTTCTTCTGGTAGGGAAGGAATGGCTTTCCCCCAAAACCTTCGCAAGTAAATGTTAACTACAAAGTAGCCTATGCCTGCCTGGCAGAATTATACCGTGATCATTTGCATCACTCCAGTGGCCATTTGTCCTACAGCAACACCGCTTAACCAAACAAAGGTCTCTTCCTGGTG
>NW_028156096.1:42500-45000 GCF_964263955.1 Coregonus lavaretus | reverse complement strand
TCCATGACACAAGAGCACGCTCTACTGGGACAAAAAGCTTACAGCACCTGGTATTCCCAGGCGGTCTCCCATCCAAGTACTAACCAGGCCCAACCCTGCTTAGCTTCCGAGATCGGACGAGATCAGGCGTATTCAGGCTGGTATGGCCGTAAGCGAGGGAACAACTCTTGGTACACTATATAAAGTCAATGTGTCACTCACTCTGAACGAGACACAGAAAAGTATCCACTTTATGACACAGACTGAAGAAGCTCAAACCTTGCTTACATTTCCAAGATATATATATATATATATATATATATATATATATATATATATATATATATATATATATATATATATATATATATATTTGAGTCTCGTGGGGGTGGAAGAGGGCATATCCTATGTTGACTTATGACAAGTTCATGGACTAGGGCCCTATAAAATATGCGTTGCGGACCGAATCACGGAATCCAGACATTAAACCCAAATTCAACAATATTCAAACATTTATTGAACTTAGTAGGAAATCAACTAAATCTATTCAACTTGTTAGAAAACATATTAATTTGCCCAAGCCAATCATAAGACATGAACAAAATGCATCAGTGATTGGTATTTCCATGAACTTTCTGAAAGGGCACAGGAATGCCCCTGTCTGTGTGCATGTGTGCGGTGTGCGCGTATGTCTACACTTTGTGTAGCCGTTAGCGATGATGCTAATGATAACCTTCTTCTGGTAGGGAAGGAATGGCTTTCCCCCAAAACCTTCGCAAGTAAATGTTAACTACAAAGTAGCCTATGCCTGCCTGGCAGAATTATACCGTGATCATTTGCATCACTCCAGTGGCCATTTGTCCTACAGCAACACCGCTTAACCAAACAAAGGTCTCTTCCTGGTGCACGCTTGCATTTAAGGGTAACTACACCCCAAAATCTAAATGTCTTCCATTTTTCCCAGACCTCAAAAATGGTCACCTGATAGGGTTTAAACATTGTTGTGGACATAGAACATCCAATTGTGCTGTTTTGCTATTAAAAAGGTGTACTTTTGAGAGCGAAAACCTGCCAAAACAGGGACAAACGGTCAACGGGGAAATCTAAACGGAGAAAAGGGAACTTGGGAATTAACGGAATCAGGCAAAACATTGAAGGGATTTTATAGTGCCCTAATGGACTACAGACATTGACAGTCTCCTAGACTAAAAACAAAGGCTGTATGTACTGCCTACATTTTGAGGGAAACGCAATGTCCATTATTTGATTTGATCAGGGCAGGGCAGGGCAGGGCAGGGCAGGGCAGCACACACAAACTGCATTTAGTCCAATAACAATCCATGATATTATTAGGGTGATAAATAAAAGGCAATTGCTCCATGACACAAGAGCACGCTCTACTGGGACAAAAAGCTTACAGCACCTGGTATTCCCAGGCGGTCTCCCATCCAAGTACTAACCAGGCCCGACCCTGCTTAGCTTCCGAGATCGGACGAGTTCAGGCGTATTCAGGCTGGTATGGCCGTAAGCGAGGGAACAACTCTTGGTACACTATATAAAGTCAATGTGTCACTCACTCTGAACGAGACACAGAAAAGTATCCACTTTATGACACAGACTGAAGAAGCTCAAACCTTGCTTACATTTCCAAGATATATATATATATATATATATATATATATATATATATATTTGAGTCTCGTGGGGGTGGAAGAGGGCATATCCTATGTTGACTTATGACAAGTTCATGGACTAGGGCCCTATAAAATATGCGTTGCGGACCGAATCACGGAATCCAGACATTAAACCCAAATTCAACAATATTCAAACATTTATTGAACTTAGTAGGAAATCAACTAAATCTATTCAACTTGTTAGAAAACATATTAATTTGCCCAAGCCAATCATAAGACATGAACAAAATGCATCAGTGATTGGTATTTCCATGAACTTTCTGAAAGGGCACAGGAATGCCCCTGTCTGTGTGCATGTGTGCGGTGCGCGCGTATGTCTACACTTTGTGTAGCCGTTAGCGATGATGCTAATGATAACCTTCTTCTGGTAGGGAAGGAATGGCTTTCCCCCAAAACCTTCGCAAGTAAATGTTAACTACAAAGTAGCCTATGCCTGCCTGGCAGAATTATACCGTGATCATTTGCATCACTCCAGTGGCCATTTGTCCTACAGCAACACCGCTTAACCAAACAAAGGTCTCTTCCTGGTGCACGCTTGCATTTAAGGGTAACTACACCCCAAAATCTAAATGTCTTCCATTTTTCCCAGACCTCAAAAATGGTCACCTGATAGGGTTTAAACATTGTTGTGGACATAGAACATCCAATTGTGCTGTTTTGCTATTAAAAAGGTGTACTTTTGAGAGCGAAAACCTGCCAAAACAGGGACAAACGGTCAACGGGGAAATCTAAACGGAGAAAAGGGAACTTGGGAATTAACGGAATCAGGCAAAACATTGAAGGGATTTTATAGTGCCCTAATGGACTACAGACATTGACAGTCTCCT
>NW_028156097.1:15000-22740 GCF_964263955.1 Coregonus lavaretus | reverse complement strand
AGTGAGTGAACCTGTCTCATAGGGGGGCAGAGCAGGCATCCCCTTTGGGGGCTGTCTGCTCTGTCCCCCTTTTTTTTTGGCCTCCTATACCTCTGGAGGTCAAGGGAGTAAGCTGTACTCTCAAGCCCATGGGAGAGAGGGTTTTAATAGGGAGAGAGTGATTAAAAAGAGGCATGGTGCTCCAGGGGAGTGAGCTGTACTCTCATGCCCATGGGAGATGCCCTTTACTAGGCAGGGAGTTTAGAACAAGGTGCATGGAGCTCCAGAGGTCACAAAGGTCAATGTGGGCCTGCATGGATGTCAGCAGGGCATGAGGGAGAAGGCCCAAGTGAATAGGTTTGTCTGTGTGTGTCTGTGTGAGTGAGTGAGTGAGTGTGTGTGTGAACCTTTCCCACAGGAGGGCAGCACTGTGCAGGCAGCTCCAATGGAGGCTGGCTGCTCTGTGCCCATGTATTATTTGTTCTCTCTCTCTCTCTCTCCCCTTTCTTCTGGCCTGCTGGATCACTTTTGTGTGTGGAGGGCTGGACTCTGTCTCACCCATCCCAGCCATGGGCACCCAGAATGCCCATGTGTGAGTCAGGAGCCCTCCCCTGGTTCTCCTAGTGAAAATGACCTGTGGCGCCCCCCTGTGGATGGATCTTGGTGGGGGTGCTTGGACCCCTTCTTGGGGTCTCCCCCAAGCCAGCCATGCCGGCCATGGGCACCCAAAACCCCCATGTGTGAGTGAACAGCCTCCCCAGTGTCCCCCTAGTGAAATCAGGCTTAAAGTGACCTGTGGCGCCCCCCTGTGGATGGATCTTGGTGGGGGTGCTTGGACCCCTTCTTGGGGTCTCCCCCAAGCCAGCCATGCCGGCCATGGGCACCCAAAACCCCCATGTGTGAGTGAACAGCCTCCCCAGTGTACCCATAGTGAAATCAGGCTTAAAGTGACCTGTGGCGCCCCCCTGTGGATGGATCTTGGTGGGGGTGCTTGGACCCCTTCTTGGGGTCTCCTCCAAGCCAGCCATGCCGACCATGGGCACCCAAAAGCCCCCATGTGTGAGTGAACAGCCTCCCCAGTGTACCCATAGTGAAATCAGGCTTAAAGTGACCTGTGGCGCCCCCCTGTGGATGGATCTTGGTGGGGGTGCTTGGACCCCTTCTTGGGGTCTCCCCCAAGCCAGCCATGCCGGCCATGGGCACCCAAAACCCCCATGTGTGAGTGAACAGCCTCCCCAGTGTACCCATAGTGAAATCAGGCTTAAAGTGACCTGTGGCGCCCCCCTGTGGATGGATCTTGGTGGGGGTGCTTGGACCCCTTCTTGGGGTCTCCTCCAAGCCAGCCATGCCGACCATGGGCACCCAAAACCCCCATGTGTGAGTGAACAGCCTCCCCAGTGTACCCATAGTGAAATCAGGCTTAAAGTGACCTGTGGCGCCCCCCTGTGGATGGATCTTGGTGGGGGTGCTTGGACCCCTTCTTGGGGTCTCCTCCAAGCCAGCCATGCCGACCATGGGCACCCAAAACCCCCATGTGTGAGTGAACAGCCTCCCCAGTGTACCCATAGTGAAATCAGGCTTAAAGTGACCTGTGGCGCCCCCCTGTGGATGGATCTTGGTGGGGGTGCTTGGACCCCTTCTTGGGGTCTCCCCCAAGCCAGCCATGCCGGCCATGGGCACCCAAAACCCCCATGTGTGAGTGAACAGCCTCCCCAGTGTACCCATAGTGAAATCAGGCTTAAAGTGACCTGTGGCGCCCCCCTGTGGATGGATCTTGGTGGGGGTGCTTGGACCCCTTCTTGGGGTCTCCTCCAAGCCAGCCATGCCGACCATGGGCACCCAAAACCCCCATGTGTGAGTGAACAGCCTCCCCAGTGTACCCATAGTGAAATCAGGCTTAAAGTGACCTGTGGCGCCCCCCTGTGGATGGATCTTGGTGGGGGTGCTTGGACCCCTTCTTGGGGTCTCCCCCAAGCCAGCCATGCCGGCCATGGGCACCCAAAACCCCCATGTGTGAGTGAACAGCCTCCCCAGTGTACCCATAGTGAAATCAGGCTTAAAGTGACCTGTGGCGCCCCCCTGTGGATGGATCTTGGTGGGGGTGCTTGGACCCCTTCTTGGGGTCTCCTCCAAGCCAGCCATGCCGACCATGGGCACCCAAAACCCCCATGTGTGAGTGAACAGCCTCCCCAGTGTACCCATAGTGAAATCAGGCTTAAAGTGACCTGTGGCGCCCCCCTGTGGATGGATCTTGGTGGGGGTGCTTGGACCCCTTCTTGGGGTCTCCTCCAAGCCAGCCATGCCGACCATGGGCACCCAAAACCCCCATGTGTGAGTGAACAGCCTCCCCAGTGTACCCATAGTGAAATCAGGCTTAAAGTGACCTGTGGCGCCCCCCTGTGGATGGATCTTGGTGGGGGTGCTTGGACCCCTTCTTGGGGTCTCCCCCAAGCCAGCCATGCCGGCCATGGGCACCCAAAACCCCCATGTGTGAGTGAACAGCCTCCCCAGTGTACCCATAGTGAAATCAGGCTTAAAGTGACCTGTGGCGCCCCCCTGTGGATGGATCTTGGTGGGGGTGCTTGGACCCCTTCTTGGGGTCTCCTCCAAGCCAGCCATGCCGACCATGGGCACCCAAAACCCCCATGTGTGAGTGAACAGCCTCCCCAGTGTACCCATAGTGAAATCAGGCTTAAAGTGACCTGTGGCGCCCCCCTGTGGATGGATCTTGGTGGGGGTGCTTGGACCCCTTCTTGGGGTCTCCCCCAAGCCAGCCATGCCGGCCATGGGCACCCAAAACCCCCATGTGTGAGTGAACAGCCTCCCCAGTGTACCCATAGTGAAATCAGGCTTAAAGTGACCTGTGGCGCCCCCCTGTGGATGGATCTTGGTGGGGGTGCTTGGACCCCTTCTTGGGGTCTCCTCCAAGCCAGCCATGCCGACCATGGGCACCCAAAACCCCCATGTGTGAGTGAACAGCCTCCCCAGTGTACCCATAGTGAAATCAGGCTTAAAGTGACCTGTGGCGCCCCCCTGTGGATGGATCTTGGTGGGGGTGCTTGGACCCCTTCTTGGGGTCTCCTCCAAGCCAGCCATGCCGACCATGGGCACCCAAAACCCCCATGTGTGAGTGAACAGCCTCCCCAGTGTACCCATAGTGAAATCAGGCTTAAAGTGACCTGTGGCGCCCCCCTGTGGATGGATTCGGCTGTGGGTGCTTGGACCCCTTCTCGGGGTCCCCCCCAAGCCAGCCATGCCGGCCATGGGCACCCAAAACCCCCATGTGTGAGTGAACAGCCTCCCCAGTGTACCCATAGTGAAATCAGGCTTAAAGTGACCTGTGGCGCCCCCCTGTGGATGGATTCGGCTGTGGGTGCTTGGACCCCTTCTCGGGGTCCCCCCCAAGCCAGCCATGCCGGCCATGGGCACCCAAAACCCCCATGTGTGAGTGAACAGCCTCCCCTGTGTCCCCATAGTGAAATCCGGCATAAAGTGACCTGTGGCGCCCCCCTGTGGATGGATTCGGCTGTGGGTGCTTGGACCCCTTCTTGGGGTCTCCTCCAAGCCAGCCATGCCGACCATGGGCACCCAAAACCCCCATGTGTGAGTGAACAGCCTCCCCTGGGTACCCATAGTGAAATCAGGCTTAAAATGACATGTGGCGCCCCCCTGTGGATAGATCCGGCTGTGGGTGCTTGGACCCCTTCTTGGGGTCCCCCCCCAAGCCATCCATGCCGACCATGGGCACCCCAAACCCCCATGTGTGAGTGAACAGCCTCCCCTGGGTACCCATAGTGAAATCAGGCTTAAAATGACATGTGGCGCCCCCCTGTGGATAGATCCGGCTGTGGGTGCTTGGACCCCTTCTTGGGGTCCCCCCCAAGCTGGCCATGCCTTCAATGGGCACCCAAAACCCCCATGTGTGAGTGAACAGCCTCCCCTGGGTACCCATAGTGAAATCCGGCCTAAAGTGACATGTGGCGCCCCCCTGTGGATGGATCCGGCTGTGGGGTCTTGGACCCCTTCTTGGGGTCCCCCCCAAGCCAGCCATGCCGACCATGGGCACCCAAAACCCCCATGTGTGAGTGAAAAGCCTCCCCTGGGTCCCCATAGTGAAATCCGGCCTACAATGACCTGTGGCGCCCCCCTGTGGATGGATCCGGCTGTGGGGTCTTGGACCCCTTCTTGGGGTCCCCCCCAAGCCAGCCATGCCGACCAAGGGCACCCAAAACCCCCATGTGTGAGTGAAAAGCCTCCCCTGGGTCCCCATAGTGAAATCAGGCTTAAAGTGACCTGTGGCGCCCCCCTGTGGATGGATCTTGGTGGGGGTGCTTGGACCCCTTCTTGGGGTCTCCTCCAAGCCAGCCATGCCGACCAAGGGCACCCAAAACCCCCATGTGTGAGTGAACAGCCTCCCCAGTGTACCCCTAGTGAAATCCGGCCTAAAGTGACCTGTGGCGCCCCCCTGTGGATGGATTCGGCTGTGGGTGCTTGGACCCCTTCTTGGGGTCTCCCCCAAGCCAGCCATGCCGACCATGGGCACCCAAAACCCCCATGTGTGAGTGAACAGCCTCCCCTGGGTCCCCATAGTGAAATCCGGCCTAAAATGACCTGTGGCGCCCCCCTGTGGATGGATCTGGATGGGGGTGCTTGGACCCCTTCTTGGGGTCTCCTCCAAGCCAGCCATGCCGACCATGGGCACCCAAAACCCCCATGTGTGAGTGAACAGCCTCCCCTGGGTCCCCATAGTGAAATCCGGCCTAAAATGACCTGTGGCGCCCCCCTGTGGATGGATCTGGATGGGGGTGCTTGGACCCCTTCTTGGGGTCTCCTCCAAGCCAGCCATGCCGACCATGGGCACCCAAAACCCCCATGTGTGAGTGAACAGCCTCCCCTGGGTCCCCATAGTGAAATCCGGCCTAAAGTGACCTGTGGCGCCCCCCTGTGGATGGATCTGGATGGGGGTGCTTGGACCCCTTCTTGGGGTCACCCCCAAGCCGGCCATGGGCACCCAAAACCCCCATTTGTGAGTTAAGATCATCCCCTGGTTCCCCTAGTGAAATCAGGCTTAAAATGACATGTGGCGCCCCCCTGTGGATGGATCCGGGTGTGGGGTCTTGGACCCACTCTTGGGGTCACCCCCAAGCCGGCCAAGGGCACCCAAAACCCCCATGTGTGAGGTAATAGCCTCCCCTGGTTCTCCTAGTGTCCGCCGGCGGTTTACCATATGGGGGTGTCTGACCACCAACCCAATCCGAGAAAAGTGCATCAAAATCGGCCTTCCGGGAGCCA
The DNA here is from genome assembly GCF_964263955.1 of Coregonus lavaretus. Classification (NCBI taxonomy): domain Eukaryota; kingdom Metazoa; phylum Chordata; class Actinopteri; order Salmoniformes; family Salmonidae; genus Coregonus; species Coregonus lavaretus. The sequence continues at coordinate 17,469 of NW_028156097.1, read as the reverse complement.
GGAGTCGGTCCCTGGTTCTCCTAATGTCAACCGGATGATTTCCATATGGGGGTGTCTGACCACCAACCCAATCCGAGAAAAGTGCATCAAAATCGGCCTTCCGGGAGCCAGGAGTCGGTCCCTGGTTCTCCTGGTGTCAACCGGATGGTTTCCATATGGGGGTGTCTGACCACCAACCCAATCCGAGAAAAGTGCATCAAAATCGGCCTTCCGGGAGCCAGGAGTCGGTCCCTGGTTCTCCTAATGTCAACCGGATGATTTCCATATGGGGGTGTCTGACCACCAACCCAATCCGAGAAAAGTGCATCAAAATCGGCCTTCCGGGAGCCAGGAGTCGGTCCCTGGTTCTCCTAATGTCAACCGGATGATTTCCATATGGGGGTGTCTGACCACCAACCCAATCCGAGAAAAGTGCATCAAAATCGGCCTTCCGGGAGCCAGGAGTCGGTCCCTGGTTCTCCTAATGTCAACCGGATGATTTCCATATGGGGGTGTCTGACCACCAACCCAATCCGAAAAAAGTGCATCAAAATCGGCCTTCCGGGAGCCAGGAGTCGGTCCCTGGTTCTCCTGGTGTCAACCGGATGGTTTCCATATGGGGGTGTCTGACCACCAACCCAATCCGAGAAAAGTGCATCAAAATCGGCCTTCCGGGAGCCAGGAGTCGGTCCCTGGTTCTCCTAATGTCAACCGGATGATTTCCATATGGGGGTGTCTGACCACCAACCCAATCCGAGAAAAGTGCATCAAAATCGGCCTTCCGGGAGCCAGGAGTCGGTCCCTGGTTCTCCTAATGTCAACCGGATGATTTCCATATGGGGGTGTCTGACCACCAACCCAATCCGAGAAAAGTGCATCAAAATCGGCCTTCCGGGAGCCAGGAGTCGGTCCCTGGTTCTCCTGTTGTCAACCGGATGATTTCCATATGGGGGTGTCTGACCACCAACCCAATCCGAGAAAAGTGCATCAAAATCGGCCTTCCGGGAGCCAGGAGTCGGTCCCTGGTTCTCCTGTTGTCAACCGGATGATTTCCATATGGGGGTGTCTGACCACCAACCCAATCCGAGAAAAGTGCATCAAAATCGGCCTTCCGGGAGCCAGGAGTCGGTCCCTGGTTCTCCTAATGTCAACCGGATGATTTCCATATGGGGGTGTCTGACCACCAACCCAATCCGAGAAAAGTGCATCAAAATCGGCCTTCCGGGAGCCAGGAGTCGGTCCCTGGTTCTCCTAATGTCAACCGGATGATTTCCATATGGGGGTGTCTGACCACCAACCCAATCCGAGAAAAGTGCATCAAAATCGGCCTTCCGGGAGCCAGGAGTCGGTCCCTGGTTCTCCTGTTGTCAACCGGATGATTTCCATATGGGGGTGTCTGACCACCAACCCAATCCGAGAAAAGTGCATCAAAATCGGCCTTCCGGGAGCCAGGAGTCGGTCCCTGGTTCTCCTGTTGTCAACCGGATGATTTCCATATGGGGGTGTCTGACCACCAACCCAATCCGAGAAAAGTGCATCAAAATCGGCCTTCCGGGAGCCAGGAGTCGGTCCCTGGTTCTCCTGTTGTCAACCGGATGATTTCCATATGGGGGTGTCTGACCACCAACCCAATCCGAGAAAAGTGCATCAAAATCGGCCTTCCGGGAGCCAGGAGTCGGTCCCTGGTTCTCCTAATGTCAACCGGATGATTTCCATATGGGGGTGTCTGACCACCAACCCAATCCGAGAAAAGTGCATCAAAATCGGCCTTCCGGGAGCCAGGAGTCGGTCCCTGGTTCTCCTAATGTCAACCGGATGATTTCCATATGGGGGTGTCTGACCACCAACCCAATCCGAGAAAAGTGCATCAAAATCGGCCTTCCGGGAGCCAGGAGTCGGTCCCTGGTTCTCCTGTTGTCAACCGGATGATTTCCATATGGGGGTGTCTGACCACCAACCCAATCCGAGAAAAGTGCATCAAAATCGGCCTTCCGGGAGCCAGGAGTCGGTCCCTGGTTCTCCTGTTGTCAACCGGATGATTTCCATATGGGGGTGTCTGACCACCAACCCAATCCGAGAAAAGTGCATCAAAATCGGCCTTCCGGGAGCCAGGAGTCGGTCCCTGGTTCTCCTGTTGTCAACCGGATGATTTCCATATGGGGGTGTCTGACCACCAACCCAATCCGAGAAAAGTGCATCAAAATCGGCCTTCCGGGAGCCAGGAGTCGGTCCCTGGTTCTCCTGTTGTCAACCGGATGATTTCCATATGGGGGTGTCTGACCACCAACCCAATCCGAGAAAAGTGCATCAAAATCGGCCTTCCGGGAGCCAGGAGTCGGTCCCTGGTTCTCATAGTGTCAACCGGATGGTTTCCATATGGGGGTGTCTGACCACCAACCCAATCCGAAAAAAGTGCATCAAAATCGGCCTTCCGGGAGCCAGGAGTCGGTCCCTGGTTCTCATAGTGTCAACCGGATGATTTCCATATGG
>NW_028156097.1:0-2500 GCF_964263955.1 Coregonus lavaretus | reverse complement strand
CCTCCTATACCTCTGGAGGTCAAGGGAGTAAGCTGTACTCTCAAGCCCATGGGAGAGAGGGTTTAATAGGGAGAGAGTGATTAAAAAGAGGCATGGTGCTCCAGGGGAGTGAGCTGTACTCTCATGCCCATGGGAGAATGCCCTTTACTAGGCAGGGAGTTTAGAACAAGGTGCATGGAGCTCCAGAGGTCACAAAGGTCAATGTGGGCCTGCATGGATGTCAGCAGGGCATGAGGGAGAAGGCCCAAGTGAATAGGTTTGTCTGTGTGTGTCTGTGTGAGTGAGTGAGTGAGTGTGTGTGTGAACCTTTCCCACAGGAGGGCAGCACTGTGCAGGCAGCTCCAATGGAGGCTGGCTGCTCTGTGCCCATGTATTATTTGTTCTCTCTCTCTCTCTCTCCCCTTTCTTCTGGCCTGCTGGGTCACTTTTGTGTGTGGAGGGCTGGACTCTGTCTCACCCATCCCAGCCATGGGCACCCAGAATGCCCATGTGTGAGTCAGGAGCCCTCCCCTGGTTCTCCTAGTGAAAATGACCTGTGGCGCCCCCTGTGGATGGATCTTGGTGGGGGTGCTTGGACCCCTTCTTGGGGTCCCCCCCAAGCCAGCCATGCCGACCAAGGGCACCCAAAACCCCCATGTGTGAGTGAAAAGCCTCCCCTGGGTCCCCATAGTGAAATCCGGCCTAAAGTGACCTGTGGCGCCCCCTGTGGATGGATCCGGCTGTGGGGTCTTGGACCCCTTCTTGGGGTCCCCCCCAAGCCAGCCATGCCGACCAAGGGCACCCAAAACCCCATGTGTGAGTGAAAAGCCTCCCCTGGGTCCCCATAGTGAAATCCGGCCTAAAGTGACCTGTGGCGCCCCCCTGTGGATGGATCCGGCTGTGGGGTCTTGGACCCCTTCTTGGGGTCCCCCCCAAGCCATCCATGCCGGCCATGGGCACCCAAAACCCCCATGTGTGAGTGAACAGCCTCCCCTGGGTACCCATAGTGAAATCAGGCTTAAAGTGACCTGTGGCGCCCCCTGTGGATGGATCTTGGTGGGGGTGCTTGGACCCCTTCTTGGGGTCTCCTCCAAGCCAGCCATGCCGACCATGGGCACCCAAAACCCCCATGTGTGAGTGAACAGCCTCCCCAGTGTACCCATAGTGAAATCAGGCTTAAAGTGACCTGTGGCGCCCCCCTGTGGATGGATCTTGGTGGGGGTGCTTGGACCCCTTCTTGGGGTCTCCCCAAGCCAGCCATGCCGACCAAGGGCACCCAAACCCCCATGTGTGAGTGAACAGCCTCCCCCAGTGTCCCCCCAGTGAAATCAGGCCTAAAGTGACCTGTGGCGCCCCCTGTGGATGGATTCGGCTGTGGGTGCTTGGACCCCTTCTTGGGGTCTCCCCCAAGCCAGCCATGCCGACCAAGGGCACCCAAAACCCCCATGTGTGAGTGAACAGCCTCCCCTGGGTCCCCATAGTGAAATCCGGCCTAAAGTGACCTGTGGCGCCCCCCTGTGGATGGATCCGGCTGTGGGGTCTTGGACCCCTTCTTGGGGTCCCCCCCAAGCCATCCATGCCGGCCATGGGCACCCAAAACCCCCATGTGTGAGTGAACAGCCTCCCCTGGGTACCCATAGTGAAATCAGGCTTAAAGTGACCTGTGGCGCCCCCTGTGGATGGATCTTGGTGGGGGTGCTTGGACCCCTTCTTGGGGTCTCCTCCAAGCCAGCCATGCCGACCATGGGCACCCAAAACCCCCATGTGTGAGTGAACAGCCTCCCCAGTGTACCCATAGTGAAATCAGGCTTAAAGTGACCTGTGGCGCCCCCCTGTGGATGGATCTTGGTGGGGGTGCTTGGACCCCTTCTTGGGGTCTCCCCCAAGCCAGCCATGCCGACCAAGGGCACCCAAAACCCCCATGTGTGAGTGAACAGCCTCCCCAGTGTCCCCCCAGTGAAATCAGGCCTAAAGTGACCTGTGGCGCCCCCCTGTGGATGGATTCGGCTGTGGGTGCTTGGACCCTTCTTGGGGTCTCCCCCAAGCCAGCCATGCCGACCAAGGGCACCCAAACCCCCATGTGTGAGTGAACAGCCTCCCTGGGTACCCATAGTGAAATCAGGCTTAAAGTGACCTGTGGCGCCCCCCTGTGGATGGATCCGGGTGTGGGGTCTTGGACCCCCCCTTGGGGTCACCCCCAAGCCGGCCAAGGGCACCCCAAAACCCCCATGTGTGAGGTAAGAGCCTCCCCTGGTTCTCCTAGTGTCCGCCGGCGGTTTACCATATGGGGTGTCTGACCACCACCCAATCCGAGAAAGTGCATCAAAATCGGCCTCCGTGAGCCAGGAGTCGGTCCCTGGTTCTCATAGTGTCAACCGGATGATTTCCATATGGGGTGTCTGACCACCACCCCATCCGAGAAAAGTGCAACAAAATCGGCCTCCGTGAGCCAGGAGTCGGTCCCTTGGTTCTCCTGGGTGTCCGCCGGCGGTTATCCATATGGGGGTGTCTGACCACCACC
>NW_028156098.1:0-26000 GCF_964263955.1 Coregonus lavaretus | reverse complement strand
GGGCCACTATATAAACCACTCAGAGAGGAGAGGGCCACTATATAAACCACTCAGAGAGGAGAGGGCCACTATATAAACCACTCAGAGAGGAGAGGGCCACTATATAAACCACACAGAGAGGAGAGGGCCAGTATCACTATATAAACCACTCAGAGAGGAGAGGGCCACTATATAAACCACTCAGAGGAGCTCGGTGTTCTAGAGAAAAGGAGGATGGTGAAAGCAGTTGATTAGCAGCCTGATCGTAGTGAAGAAACCGTCTGGAAAACGACCAGTGTGTATTGATCCAAAATCTCTCAACAAGAGGAGCCATTACCCACTTCCCACTATTGAAGACATGCTGTCAGACCTGAACAGAGCGAGCGTGTTCTCTGTTTGTGTCACACCCTGATCTGGTTCACCTATCTTTGTGATTGTCTCCACCCCCCTCCAGGTGTCGCCCATCTTCCCCATTATCCCCTGTGTATTTATACCTGTGTTCTCTGTTTATCTGTGACCAGTTCGTATTGCCTCGTCAAGCCTACCAGCGTGTTTTTCGTACTCCGGTTTTCTTGAGCCCTGTTTTCAAGTTTTCCCGGTTTTTATCTTTCTGCCTGCCCTGACCCTGACCCTGAGCCTGACCCCGACCCTGACCCTGACCCTGACCCCGACCCCGACCCCGAGCCCGACCCCGAGCCCGACCCTGACCCTGACCCCGACCCCGACCCCGACCCCGACCCCGACCCCGACCTCGAGACCGACCCTGACCCTGACCCCGACCTCGAGCCCGACCCTGATCCTGACCCCGACCCCGACCCCGACCCCGAGCCTGACCCTGACCCTGACCCTGACCCTGAGCCTGAGCCTGAGCCTATGCACAGATAGAGAAAGAGCTGCTTGCAGTGGTGTTTGGCATGGAAAGGTTCCACCAATTCACATACAGTATGAACGAACTGTCAAAGTGCAGTCAGATCACAAGCCTCTAGAGAGCATCATGACAAAGCCTCTCCTCAGCGCACCAAAAAGACTACAACGCATGCTCATGAGACTCCAAAACTACCAGGTCAGTCTCCGATACGTTCCTGGAAAACTTGTGGTGCTGGCCGACACCCTGAGCAGGGCGTACCTCACGGAACAAGAAAACAGAGGCCCTGTGGAGGTAGAAGTGGAATCAATCAATATGATACACTACCTCCCTGTGTCAAGCGGGAGACTAAAGGCCATCCAGAGAGACACTGAGCTGGACCGGGAGCTCCAGAGAGACACTGAGCTGGACCGGGAGCTCCAGAGAGACACTGAGCTGGACCGGGAGCTCCAGACACTGAGCTGGACCGGGAGCTCCAGACACTGAGCTGGACCGGGAGCTCCAGACACTGAGCTGGACCGGGAGCTCCAGACACTGAGCTGGACCGGGAGCTCCAGACACTGAGCTGGACCGGGAGCTCCAGACACTGAGCTGGACCGGGAGCTCCAGACACTGAGCTGGACCGGGAGCACCAGACACTGAGCTGGACCGGGAGCTCCAGACACTGAGCTGGACCGGGAGCTCCAGACACTGAGCTGGACCGGGAGCACCAGAGAGCCACTGAGCTGGACCGGGAGCTCCAGACACTGAGCTGGACCGGGAGCTCCAGAGAGCCACTGAGCTGGACCGGGAGCTCCAGACACTGAGCTGGACCGGGAGCTCCAGAGAGCCACTGAGCTGGACCGGGAGCTCCAGACACTGAGCTGGACCGGGAGCTCCAGACACTGAAAAATGTGATCCTGCAGGGGTGGCCTGAAGTGAAAGAACATGTACCCTTGGAAGTAGACATGTATTTTCACAACAGAGATGAGCTGAGTGAGTCGTTGTGCCTCCTGCCCTCAGGTCAGAGATAATCCAGAGAATCCATTCCTCACACATAGGAATCAAGGGATGTTTGAGAAGAGCTTGCAAGTGTGTTTACTGGCCGGGCATGAACAGCACAGCTGAGAACATACATGGATCAAGCTACCTGGGGCGGCAGGTAGCTTAGTGGTTAAGAGCGTTGTGCCAGTAACCGATCCCTGGTTCTAATCCCCAAGCCGACTAGGTGAAAAATCTGTCGATGTGCCCTTGAGCAAGGCACTTAACCCTAATTTATCCTGTAAGTTGCTCTGGATAAGAGCGTCTGCTAAATGACTAAAATGCAAAATGTAAATGTAGCACCTGCACTGCATGGGGGTGTGAAACAGCAGAAAGTGATGCTGAGGCCACATGAAGCACCAAAGCGTCCCTGGGAAAACATAGGGACTGACCTGTTTCATTTACATTTACGTCATTTAGCAGACGCTCTTATCCAGAGCGACTTACAGTTAGTGAGTGCATACATTACTTTTATTTTAAATTTTTTCATACTAGCCCCCCGTGGGAAACGAACCCACAACCCTGGCGTTGCAAACGCCATGCTCTACCAACTGAGCTACATCCCTGCCGGCCATTCCCTCCCCTACCCTGGACGACGCTGGGCCAATTGTGCGCCACCCCATGGGTCTCCCGGTCGCGGCCGGCTACGACAGAGCCTGGATCTTTTCTTGTTTCTTTTCTTGTTTCCAGTTCAACGACAGAGACTACATGGTCACAGTTGATTATCTCTCCAACTTCTGGGAAGTGGACCATTTGGAGAACACACAGTCGACAAAAAACGCTCATTCGAAAACTGAAGACACACTCTGGGATACCTGAGATCCTTTACTCAGACAACGACCCCCAGTACTCTTCAGACAAGTTCCGAAGTTTCAGCAAGGCTTGGGACTTTAAACACAAAACGTCGTCTCCAGGACACCCGCAAAGTAATAGGAAAGTGGAATCTGCACTGAAAACAGGCAAAAGCAAAGGGAGCAGGTGCTGGGATGACAAGCTGTCAGCAGGAGAAGTTCGAAGAAAGACAGCAGAGACAGGCAAAGTACTACGACACCTCTGCTAAGGATCTCACAGAGCTGCAACGAGATGACAGGGTGAGAGTTCAGCCACTCACAGGACAGAAACTGTGGTGGCAGAGGGCCACAGTAGTCAAACAATTAGTCAATTGCAGACATGGACTACAAGCCAAAGTTAGTCTGCCTTTGTAAAAACAAACAAATAAATAACTAAAGAGAACATGTAGCAATATTGATGTTACTCATATTGATGTTACACGGGAAACAGAAACCGTCTTTCATGTACTTGAAAGTTAGCTTAACTATATATCTTTGTCTGTCGTGACTACAACACAAAGCATATTGAAAGATCAAGCTCAAGTACACAGTACAAATATGATACAAATATGAAATATTTTAAATGACACATTTCCTATTCAACAAAACTGTATGAATTAGGCTTGAAATGACTTACACTACCAGTCAAAAGTTTGGACACACCTACTCATTCAAGGCTTTTTCTTTATTTGTACAATTTTTTTTACATTGTAGAATAATAGTGAAGACATCAAAACTATGAAATAACACATATGGAATCATGTAGTAACCAAAAAAGTGTTAAACAAATCAAAATATGTTTTATATTTGAGATTCTTCAAATAGCCGCCCTTTGCCTTGATGACAGCTTTGCACACTCTTGGCATTCTCTCAACCAGCTTCATGAGGTAATCACCTGGAATGCATTTCAATTAAAAGGTGTGCCTTCTAAAAGTTAATTTGTGGAATTTCTTTCCTTCTTAATCCGTTTGAGCCAATCAGTTGTGTTTTGACAATGTTGTGGGGTATACAGAATATAGCCCTATTTGGTAAAAGACCAAGTCCATATTATGTCAAGAACAGCTCAAATAAGTAAAGAGAAATGACAGTCCATCATTACTTTAAGACATGAAGGTCAGTCAATCTGGAACAATTAAAGGACTTTGAACGTTTTTCAAGTGCAGTCGCAAAAACCATCAAGCACTATGATGAAACTGGCTCTCATGAGGACAGCCACAGGAATGGAAGACCCAGAGTTACCTCTGCTGCAGAGGATAAGTTCATTAGAGTTACCAGCCTCAGAAATTGCAGCCCAAATAAATGCTTCACAGAGTTCAAGTAACAGACACATCTCAACATCAACTGTTCAGAGGGGACTGTGTGAATCAGGCCTTTATGGTCAAATTGCTGAAAAGAAACCACTACCAATAATAAGAAGAGACTTGCTTGGGCCAAGTAACACAAGCAATGGACATTAGACTGGTGGAAATGTGTCCTTTGGTCTGGAGTCCAAATTGGAGACTTTTGGTTCCAACCTCCGTGTCTTTGTGAGACGTAGTGTGGGTGAGCGGATGATCTCCGCAAGTGTAATTCCCACAGTAAAGCATGGAGGAGTTATGGTGTGGGGGTGCTTTGCTGGTGACACTGTCTGTGATCTATTTAGAATTCAAGGCACACTTAACCAGCATGGCTACCACAGCATTGGTATTACTTTCTTAGCTACAGTATACATATCTCCCTGGCATATTACATCATTTACGCAGCAGTATACAAGACAGTTTTGGACTCACCTTGTTGTACTTTGCTCACTTGAACAGTAAGGTGGCGCGGCGGTCCTTCGTGGGCAAATTTCGTCATCAAAGTCTGGCATTCTCTGGATTTATGGTGCTTTCAAGACAACTGGGAACAAGGTCGAATCATGACGTCAGTGATCTTCAGGTTGGATCTCTAGAAAGAAGCCTGAGTTACCGACTTGGAATTCTGAGTTGGATGACCATTCAAAACGTATCTTCCCAGTCGGAGCTAGTTTTTTCCCGAGTTCCCAGTTGTATTGAACTCACTGAAGTCTGAGATTTCCCAATTCCGAGTTTCCAGTTGTTTTGAAAGCGGCAGAAGTCATGCTGGATTGACAGCATGGCCAATGTTGAATGTTTATCCTTTTAAGCTTGGAAAAGAGACCCTTAGACCCAGACTTGGACCACACACCCACTCCACTGAATAGCAGGCTAGTGATTGCTTTGCAACGCTTGCAGTTAGCCACTGATTCCTTCCAAACCACTCATTGTTGAATTTGCAATTTCCAACTTGTTGTGTAATGTTTATGTCCAATGGTCGATGAGCACCGATATGTTTTATCTATAATTTCACTTCCTAATTTATCTTCGTATGACAAGGATTGAAAAGGATTTGCCAGTAGATTGTTGACGTGATTCATGATGATGATTGATAGCTAAGATTTTGAAAGTATGATGTTGACATGATCAGTCCAATCAAAGCTACGGTAGATATAACGTGATTTGACGTCATTTTATCTGTGGCCAATGACCTTGAGCCTTCTTGGATGGGCACTTCTAATGTAACTCTATGGCAGCACCCAAGGGGCTTGAATTTTCGACCCTTAGACTTGGCAGTGACGTAGTGTCCCCATGAGTGACAGAACACTGAGCCAATCAGGGCGCAACTAGAGAACATTACCAACCCCTACTCTCCGTATTTTCCGCTGGCTGCCCCACCACCACAGAAAGCACGGAGCTAGGCTGAAACACCTGCATTTTGGAGCTGCCTTACTCAAGAAAGCAGAAAAGAGACCATGTTTGTATGCGGCTTTATTAACTCAATGATTTTTGCAAACTGATATTGTGACACATGTTAATGCCAACATAACATGCAAAACAGGCAAAAAATAAGAATACAAATAAAATATATAAATATATCTGCCCCACTGCCCTGAATAAATGAATACTTATGTCATGCAATAAAATTCAAATTAATTACTTAAAAATCATACAATGTGATTTTCTGGATTTTTGTTTTAGATTCCGTCTCTCACAGTTGAAGTGTACCTATGATAAAAAATGACAGACCTCTACATGCTTTGTAAGTAGGAAAACCTGCAAAATCGGCAGTGTATCAAATACTTGTTGTCCCCACTGTATATCTGCCCCACTGCCCTGAATGACAGGTCGCCACTGATGCCTCCACATAAAGCAGGATCTAGAGATGCCTTGTTCATTAGCAGCGGCCAGCACCACCTATGTGAAGCTAGCCACAATAACGATTAGCCACTACCTCTCCTCTCCTCTCCTCTCCTCTCCTCTCCTCTCCTCTCCTCTCCTCTCCTCTCCTCTCCTCTCCTCTCCTCTCCTCTCCTCTCCTCTCCTCTCCTCTCCTCTCCTCTCCTCGCTTCTCCTCTCCTCTCCTCTCCTCTCCTCTCCTCTCCTCTCCTCTCCTCTCCTCTCCTCTCCTCTCCTCTCCTCTCCTCTCCTCTCCTCGCTTCTCCTCTCCTCTCCTCTCCTCTCCTCTCCTCTCCTCTCCTCTCCTCTCCTCTCCTCTCCTCTCCTCTCCTCTCCTCTCCTCTCCTCTCCTCTCCTCTCCTCTCCTCTCCTCTGCCTCTCCTCTGCCTCTCCACTTTGCCTCTCCTCTCAGTCTCTCTGTGAAGCTAGCCACAATAACGATTAGCCACAATAGTGGAATTTGCAGTTCGCTTTCAAAAGTAGATATCCTGCATTGAAACGGATACAAATAGTGGAATCATGCCGTATTTGGGCAAAAAATAATGCTTAACAACTTTGGAATGTTGTTATATAAATTCAAACAAAAGACAATCATTAGTTAATTTGACAAAAAAGGACAAATCAGTTGAAATCGACCCTCCTTGTGTACAGTATTAGACTTTATAATTGCATTTGGGGCATACTTATGTTTCACTGTACAGCCTTACCTGTGGCTCAATGAAATGGGGTATCAGCCTGTTCAGTGACATCCACTGTCATGAGCCTCTCACTCCACCGGGTTACCACCTTAATTTTCTTCCACTCTGCTCACCACTCTCTCTACTCAGCCTAACTAGCTCCACCTGTCCCTGCTCTGCTCTGCTCTAATTACTCTGCCAGCTGCGCTGCATTACCCACTACCTCTCCCAGTATTTAAGGCCCTGTCTTTCAGCTCTCCGGTGTCAGATCGTCTGCAAAGCTCACACCCGGAACCTGTTTGCTCGCGCTTCTGGCTCACCCTGGTTTTGTGACCCCGGACCTGCCTGATTTTTGGATACTCTTCTGCCCCAGGAGATCCAGACCTGCTTCTGCCATTACGACTCCTGACTACTCTTCAATCCCGGTAACTCTGACCAGCCTTCTGCCTTGCTACTACGTATTTTGGATTTCCCTTGAACTGTACTGCTGCCTTGTTTCATTCCGCCCTGTTGTGTCTGTGTCTCCCCCCCCCAGGACTTCTGGACCACCCACCACCGGCTTCATAGGACGCATCGCTGCCACTGGGGGGGGCACAGACCCAGCACATTGGACGGGATCCCTGTTACCCCTGGAGCCTTCATTCACTCCCTACTTCCCTTTTCCCTTAAGTTTTAATAAACTTTCTGGTGTGACGCAATTGTGGTCCTCTGGTCGTCTGTCTGAACCGTGACAGTACGATCTGACCATTATGGACTCAGCGCACACTTTCCCCGACATGGAAACCGATGAGCATGAGCAGCAGTTCCAGCAGCAGCAACAACAACTCGCCATGATCATTCAACTCCTCACCAACCTTACCCCAGCCAGTCTGCCCACCAGCCCTGCCCCCGAGTTACCTGCCCCGGTCATTGCAGCCGCTGCTCCGGAACCCAAGATTGGAAACCCCGAGCGGTTCAACGGCGATTCAACCCAGGTCCGGCCATTCCTGACTAGCTGCCGACTTCAGTTCTCCTTGCAGCCAAGGACCTTCGCCACGGAGGGGGCTAAAGTTGGGTATGCCATCACTCACCTGACGGGCCGAGCTCGACTCTGGGGAACAGCAGAGTTCGAACGTCAAACCCCCGCATGTGCAACCTTCGACCTGTTTGCTGAGGAGATGCTGAAGGTGTTTGACCTGGATTCACCAACCGCAGAGGCGTCTCGTGAACTGTTCAGTATTCGACAAGGCAGACGTACCGTCGCAGACCATTCCATCGACTTCCGAACCCTGGCTAGACGAAGTTCTTGGAACACACCATCGTTGGTGGACGCGTTCTTCCATAGTTTGGCTGACTATATCAAGGACGAGTTGGTCTCCCATGAACTGCCTTCCACTCTTGATGAAGCCATCGCACTGACTGTCAGGATCGACAGAAGGATACAGACCCGTCGTCGTGAGAGGGGGCGCCAAGGTCCACCTACTACCGGCATTCGGAGAGATCCGACTGGGCTCCTGTCATCTACTGCCACTCACCCAGGTCAGCTTGATCAGTCTGAGCCTATGGAGATTGGGCGAGCCTCTCTCACTCCTGCAGAGCGCCAGCGCCGCTTCACCTCAAACCTCTGCCTCTATTGTGGAGGTGATGGACATCGTGTGGTAACCTGCCCTTTAAAGGGCCGAAGCTCACCGGGCATAGGGGGAGTCCGGTTGAGTTCAATGACCATCCAGTCCTCCGACCGCAAACCCCTGCTGCAAGTTCACCTCCGCCTCTCTGACTCAACTCACACCCTGGCTGCTCTGGTGGATTCTGGCGCCGAAGCCAACATAATGGACATCAAGCTGGCACGCCAACTGGGACTGGAGAACCTCCGTTTGACACCTCCTATTCCTGCCCGGGCACTGGACGGACACTTACTCGGATCGGTCACTCATGTCACGGCCCCGGTCTCGATGGGTCTGTCCGGAAACCATCAAGAAACTATCCAGTTTCACCTGCTCCCCTCTCCAGGCCAACCCCTCATCCTGGGTTACCCATGGCTCCGCCGGCACAACCCTCAGCTCGACTGGGTGACCGGGGTGATCAGGGAGTGGGGAGAGGACTGCCACCGAACCTGCCTGCTTGCTGCCGCACTACCCCCTCGGCCAGTACCTACTAACTCCGCTCCTGACCTCTCCAATGTCCCAGAATGCTACCATGGTCTCAGAGAGGTGTTTAACAAAGCAAGAGCCACATCTCTGCCCCCTCACCGACCGTACGACTGTGCCATCGACCTCCTCCCTGGAACAGCCCCTCCAAAGGGTCGTCTTTATTCGTTGTCTGCTCCTGAAAGAAAGTCCATGGAGGACTACATCAATGGCTCTCTGTCCGCAGGATTAATCCGTTCATCTTCATCTCCTGCTGGTGCTGGCTTCTTCTTTGTGGGGAAGAAGGACGGATCTCTTCGCCCCTGCATCGACTACAGGGGACTCAACGACATCACAGTGAAAAACCGTTACCCTCTGCCTCTGCTCACCTCTGCTTTTGAGTTGCTCCAGGGAGCCACTGTTTTTACCAAGTTGGATCTCAGAAACGCTTACCACCTAGTGCGGATCCGGGAGGGAGATGAATGGAAAACCGCATTCAATACACCAACAGGCCACTACGAGTATCTGGTTATGCCTTTTGGCCTCACCAATGCTCCTGCTGTGTTCCAGGCTCTAGTGAATGATGTACTGCGGGACATGTTAAACAAGTTTGTCTTCGTTTACCTGGATGACATCTTAATCTACTCCAGAAACCTGTCTGAACACACCCGCCATGTCCAGCAAGTCCTTCATCGTCTTCTGGAGAATTCCCTCTATGCCAAGGCAGAGAAATGTGAGTTTCACGTCAAGACAGTGGCCTTCCTGGGGTACATAGTGGCAGAGGGAAGTATCCAAATGGATCCTGCCAAAGTATCAGCAGTCACTTCATGGCCAGTTCCGGAGAACAGAAAGAAGCTGCAACAGTTTCTGGGGTTTGCTAACTTCTATAGAAAGTTTATCCGGAACTACAGTACCGTTGCTGCCCCTCTCACTGCTCTAACCAGCACCAAGCAACCCTTCACCTGGACCCCAGCAGCCGACAAAGCCTTCAGTACCCTCAAGGTGAGGTTCACCTCCGCTCCCATCCTCCAGATGCCTGATGTGGACCGGCAATTCATTGTGGAGGTGGACGCCTCGGATGTGGGAGTTGGTGCTGTGATTTCTCAGTGGGCTGCGGAGGATAGGAAGCTCCATCCCTGTGCCTTTTTCTCACGTCGGTTGTCCCCCTCTGAGTGCAATTACGACATAGGGAACCGTGAGCTGCTGGCTGTGAAGCTTGCCTTGGAGGAGTGGCGTCACTGGCTGGAGGGGTCCACCATTCCATTTCTCGTTTGGACCGATCATAAGAACTTGGAGTACATCCGCACGGCCAAACGGTTGAACTCCAGGCAGTCCCGCTGGGCCCTGTTCTTCACCAGGTTTAATTTCACTCTGTCATACCGGCCTGGATCACGCAACACCAAGCCAGACGCCCTCTCCCGTCAATTCCAGAAGGATGACACCCCCTCCAAGGACCCTGTGTCGATTCTGCCAAGTCCCTGCATCGTTGCAGCTCTGACCTGGGCTGTTGAGGAACAGGTGCTGGAGGCTCTCCGTAACCAGCCAGGTCCCAGCACTTGCCCAGCTGACCGCCTTTTTGTCCCCGAAGACCTGAGGTCCCAGGTCGTTCAGTGGGGACATGACTCCCGCCTAGCTTGTCACCCTGGCTCCACCCGCACTTACAACCTGCTCGCCCAGAGGTTCTGGTGGCCCTCTCTGAGGAAGGATGTACGGGAATTCGTCCAAGCCTGCCCCATCTGCAACCAACACAAGTCGTCCTGCCAGCCCCCAGCCGGATTGCTGCAGCCCCTGCCTGTGCCCAGACGTCCCTGGTCTCACATCGCCCTTGACTTTGTCACGGGGCTGCCCCCTTCAAGTGGCATGACCGTCATTCTCACCATCGTTGACCGTTTCAGCAAGATGGCACACTTCATTCCCCTCCCCAAGCTCCCAACCGCCAAGGAGACCGCCCAGGTGGTCCTGGAACACGTCTTCCGGATCCACGGACTGCCAAAGGATGTAGTTTCTGACCGTGGTCCACAATTCTCCTCCGCTTTTTGGAAGGAGTTCTGTCACCTGCTGGGAGCCACAGTCAGTCTGACTTCCGGATTCCATCCCCAATCCAATGGGCAGTCAGAGCGGGCTAATCAGGAGCTCGAGAAGGCACTGCGATGCATGACTTCACGCAACCCCCACTCCTGGTCGCAGCAATTGACATGGGTGGAGTACGCACACAATTCTCTGACCTGCTCTGCCATCGGTATGTCCCCTTTCCAATGTGTTTATGGATACCAGCCTCCTCTATTTGCCAGCCAGGAAGAGGAGGTTACTTGCCCATCTGCACTTGCTTTTGCCCGTCGATGTCGCCGCACCTGGTCACAAGCCCGAGCCACACTCCTCAGATCCGTTGCCAGCTACACTACCGGGGCCAACCGTCGGAGAATTCCTGCTCCCACCTACCATGTTGGTCAAAGGGTGTGGTTGTCATCGAAGAACCTGCCACTCAGGGTGGAGTCGCAGAAGCTGGCACCTCGGTTCATTGGCCCATTCCCTATCATAAGAGTGATTAGCCCAACTGCTGTCCGGCTCCAACTGCCTAATTCCCTGAGGGTGCACCCCACTTTCCATGTGTCTAAGATTAAGCCCATCCATGAGAGTCCGCTGGTCCCTGCTGCGCCTTGTCCTCCTCCTCCACGGCTCGTCGATGGTGGTCTGGTTTACACCGTCCGCCGCCTGCTTCGGTCCAGACGGAGGGGTAGGGGTCTCCAGTACCTCATTGACTGGGAGGGCTATGGACCTGAGGAAAGGACCTGGGTGCCAGCTAGTCGGATTGTGGATAGGACTCTCATCACCGCTTTCCACCAACGGCATCCTGATCAACCTGCAATCCGTAGGGGCCGCCCCAGAGGGGTCCCTAACCGTCCTGCCCGCTCGGCTTCCTGTCCTGTGCCTGATCCTGTCTCGGGACCTGTCCCATCTCCCGACCACGGCCCTCCGGCTTCCTCCGAGGATGAGGACGTTCACTCGGACCGTTCGGAGGAGTTCTAGCCCTCCTCCGGCTCCCCTCCTCCCGCCCGGCGTGGTGTTGCTCTTGGGACTTCTGGGGCCGTCCCTTGGGGGGGGGGTTCTGTCATGAGCCTCTCACTCCACCGGGTTACCACCTTAATTTTCTTCCACTCTGCTCACCACTCTCTCTACTCAGCCTAACTAGCTCCACCTGTCCCTGCTCTGCTCTGCTCTAATTACTCTGCCAGCTGCGCTGCATTACCCACTACCTCTCCCAGTATTTAAGGCCCTGTCTTTCAGCTCTCCGGTGTCAGATCGTCTGCAAAGCTCACACCCGGAACCTGTTTGCTCGCGCTTCTGGCTCACCCTGGTTTTGTGACCCCGGACCTGCCTGATTTTTGGATACTCTTCTGCCCCAGGAGATCCAGACCTGCTTCTGCCATTACGACTCCTGACTACTCTTCAATCCCGGTAACTCTGACCAGCCTTCTGCCTTGCTACTACGTATTTTGGATTTCCCTTGAACTGTACTGCTGCCTTGTTTCATTCCGCCCTGTTGTGTCTGTGTCTCCCCCCCCCAGGACTTCTGGACCACCCACCACCGGCTTCATAGGACGCATCGCTGCCACTGGGGGGGGCACAGACCCAGCACATTGGACGGGATCCCTGTTACCCCTGGAGCCTTCATTCACTCCCTACTTCCCTTTTCCCTTAAGTTTTAATAAACTTTCTGGTGTGACGCAATTGTGGTCCTCTGGTCGTCTGTCTGAACCGTGACATCCACAGAACACAACTGTGAAGAGTTTACAAAAAATATTAGTGCAAACATTTCTAAAAAACCTGTTTTTTTGCTTCGTCATTCTGGGGTATTGTGTGTCGATCAATGAGGAAAACAATTAATTTAATCAATTTTGGAATTAGACTGTAACTTAACAAAATGTGGGAAAAAGTCAAGGGGTCTGAATACTTTCCGAAAGCACTGTATATAAATAATTGAATACATACAGATATGTAGAGAAAATTAATTATGTTGAGTCAGTATTTTGTATTTCCCTGCTCAGTTATTTAATTAAGTGTGCATTAATTAATTAATTAATTAAATTATAATTACGACAGGTTTGGTCCTCCATACATACATCCAATGCCAATACATTTTATACTGTAATACTTAGTTTTTATTATGGAAACTAGATCATTGTAACTTATGGTAACTCTTATAAATGAAGGTGTTTTGTCTTTAACTTTTTAATGTTTGGAATGGGCCATTATGGTGTAAATTTTAATAGGACAGTCTGTTTGAAAATTATTTCTCGTGTGGTTTTTGTGCTGGAGTTTCCTTTTGGAAAATGATGTTCCATAATTACCTAATTACCCCTCTGTTCAGTGTCCATTTCATTTCATTGCATTTATTTTATTTATACAGGTTAAGTTCAAGTTTCAAAGTTTATTTGCCACTTACACAGGATACAACGGGTGTAAAACAGTACAGTGAAATTCTTACCTCCTTGATGTGGTCCTCTGTAGCTCAGCTGGTAGAGCACGGCGCTTGTAACGCCAAGGTAGTGGGTTCGATCCCCGGGACCACCCATACACAAAAAATATGTATGCACGCATGACTGTAAGTCGCTTTGGATAAAAGCGTCTGCTAAATGGCATATTATTTATGTCAAGTGTTTAGGAACAATATATTGAAATTCTGAAGAACTAGAGGTCTTCTCAGTTCATTCCCTGTTCTGTTGAGGGTTCCCTGTTCTGTTGAGGGTTTGTATTTGTATGTATTATGTATCCCCATTAGCTGCTGCCAAGGTAGCAGCTACTCTTCTTGGGGTTAAGAAAAAATTAAGGCAGTTATAATTTTTTAAAAACATTTCAATACATTCACAACAGATTTCACAACACATTAATTGTGTGCCCCCAGGCCCTACTCTACTACCACATATCTACAATATAAAATCCATGTGTACCTTGTGTGTATGCATGTGTCTGTGCCCTGTTCTGTTGAGGGTTCCCTGTTCTGTTGAGGGTTCCCTGTTCTGCTGAGGGTTCCCTGTTCTGCTGAGGGTTCCCTGTTCTGTGAGGGTTCCCTGTTCTGCTGAGGGTTCCCTGTTCTGCTGAGGGTTCCCTGTTCTGTTGAGGGTTCCCTGTTCTGCTGAGGGTTCCCTGTTCTGCTGAGGGTTCCCTGTTCTGCTGAGGGTTCCCTGTTCTGCTGAGGGTTCCCTGTTCTGCTGAGGGTTCCTGTTCTGTTGAGGGTTCTTTGATCCTTTGATTGGGTAGACAACATGTCAGTTCATGCTGCAAGAGCTCTGATAGGTTGGAGGATGTGCTCCGCAGGTCATCATAATTACTGTGTAAGTCTATGGAAGGGGGTGAGAACCATGAGCCTCCTAGGTTTTGTATTGAAGTCAATATACCAAGAGGAGGACGGAAGCTAGCTGTCCTCCGGCTACACCATGGTGCTACCCTACAGAGTGCTGTTGAGGCTACTGTAGACCTTCTTTGCAAAACAGTGTGTTTTAATCAATTATTTGATGACGTGAATATATTTAGTAGTGTTTTATATAAAAAGGATAACTTTTAAAAAATGTTTCACTATTTTTATTTTTATGAAATTCACTGAGTAGGATGGTCCTCCCATATATACCGTATTCTAGTCAAGACCGAACGGGTCACCCTTTATTTTAATGGTACCAGTAGATGCTCTACAGATATATACTAAAAACTGTTGTTAAGCAACGGCTTGCTAAGTTTAGAGTAAGGGTTAGGGTTAAGGAAAGGTTTAGGGTTAGTGGATAGTTAGTTGAAATGTTGTTGACAGTTATTGACCATCTACAAACCATTTACTTGGACTAACGCACACACACACACACACACACACACACACACACACACACACACACACACACACACACACACAGACACACACACACACACACACACAAACACACACACACACACACACACAACACATACACAAACAAACAGACACACACACACACACAAACAGACATAGACACACCACACACACAAACACACACACACAGACACACACACACACACACAAACAGACACATACACACACAAAAACACACAGACACACACAGACGCACACAGACACAGACGGCCAGAATAATGAAGAAAGTAAGGAGTGTTTTATACTCTCAACACACCTCTCTCCCTCCCCTCTCTCTCTCCCTCCCCTCTCCTTCCTCCAACTCTCCTCTCTCCCCTCTCTCCCTCTCCTCTCTCCCTCCCTTCTCCCTCCCGTCTCCTTCCTCCCCCTCCCCTTTCTACCTCCCTCTCTCCCTCCCCTCTCCCACTCCCCTCTCCTCCCTCCCCCTCTCCTTCCTCCCCCTCTCCCCCTCCCGCTCCCCCTCCCTTCTACTTTCCTACCTCTCTCCCCCCCTTCTACTCTCCCCCTTCCTCCCCCTCTCCTCCCTCCCTCCCCCACTCCTTCCTCTGTCTCTCCTCTCCTCTCCTCTCCTCTCCTCTCCTCTCCTCTCCTCTCCTCTCCTCTCCTCTCCTCTCCTCTCCTCTCCTCTCCTCTCCTCTCCTCTCCTCTCCTCTCCTCTGTCGATCTTCTGCCTCTCCCATCTGTATCTCCTCTACCTCTCCTCTCCTCTCCTCTCCTCTCCTCTCCTCTCCTCTCCTCTCCTCTCCTCTCCTCTCCTCTCCTCTCCTCTCCTCTCCTCTCCTCTCCTCTCCTCTCCTCTCCTCTCCTCTCCTCTCCTCTCCTCTCTCTGTTCTCACCTCTCTCTCTATCCTCTGTTTCTCTCTCCACTACCTCTCCTCTCCTCTCCTCTCCTCTCCTCTCCTCTCCTCTCCTCTCCTCTCCTCTCCTCTCCTCTCCTCTCCTCTCCTCTCCTCTCCTCTCTCTCCTCTCCTCCCTCCCCCACTCTTTCCTCTGCCTCTCCTCTCTGTCTGCTCTCCTCTGCCTCTCCCCTCACTCTCTCTGCCTCTCCTCTCTCCTCTCCTCTGTCTCTCCTCCCCTCTGCCTCTCCCCTCACTCTCTCTGCCTCTCCTCTCTGTCTGCTCTCCTCTGCCTCTCCTCTCCTCTCCTCTCCTCTCCTCTCCTCTCCTCTCCTCTCCTCTCCTCTCCTCTCCTCTCCTCTCCTCTCCTCTCCTCTCCTCTCCTCTCCTCTCCTCTCCTCTCCTCTCTTCTACTCTGCCTCACCTCTCCCCTCCTCTCCTCTCATCTCCTCTCCTCTACCTCTCTAATTCTCTGAATATCCTCTGCCACTTCTCTCCTCTGTCACTCCTCTGCTTCTTCTCTTCTTCTTCTCTCTCTCGTCTGCCTCTCCTCTACTCTCCCCTGCCTTACCTCTCCTCAGTCTCTCCTCTCCTCTGCCTCTCCTCTCTGCATCTCCTCTCTGTCTCTCCTATTTGCAACTCCTCCCCCTCTCCTCCCTCCCTCCCCCATTCCTTCCTCTGCCTCTCCTCTCTTTCTCTTTTCATCTGTCTCTCCCCTCACTCTCCTCTGAGTCTCCTCCTCCTCTCCTCTGACTCTCCCCTGTCTCTTGTCTCTTGTCTCTTGTCTCTTGTCTCTTGTCTCTTGTCTCTTGTCTCTGTTTCTCCTCTCCTCTCCTCTCCTCTCCTCTCCTCTCCTCTCCTCTCCTCTCCTCTCCTCTCCTCTACCTTTCCTGTTCTCTCCTCTCCGCTCCTCCAGCTCTCCTCTGCCTCTACCTCTCCTCTCCTCTCCTCTGTCTCTCCTCTCCTCTGTCTCTCCTCTCCTCTCTCCTCTACATATCCTCTGCTTCTACTCTGTCTTTCCTCTCCTCTTCTCTCCTCTCCTCTTTATCTCCTCTGCCTCTGCCTCTGCCTCTGCCTCTGCCTCTGCCTCTGCCTCTGCCTCTGCCTCTCCTCTCCTCTGTCTCTCCTCTCCTCTCCTCTCCTCTCCTCTCCTCTCCTCTCCTCTCCTCTCCTCTCCTCTCCTCTCCTCTCCTCTCCTCTCCTCTCCTCTCCTCTCCTCTCCTCTCCTCTCCTCTCCTCTCCTCTCCTTTGCCTCTGCCTCTGCCTATCCTCTCCTCTGTCTCTCCTCTCCTCTGCCTCTCCTCTGCCTCTCCTCTGCCTCTCCTCTCCTCAGTCTCTCCTCTCCTCTGTCTCTCCTCTCCCTCCCCTCTCCTCTCCTCTCCTCTCCTCTTCTCTTCTCTTCTCTTCTCTTCTCTTGTCTTCTCTTCTCTTCTCTTCTCTTCTCTTCTCTTCTCTTCTCTTCTCTTCTCTCTCTTCTCTTCTCTTCTCCATTCCTCTCATCTGCCTCTCCTCTCCTCTGCATCTCCTCTCTTCTGCATATCCTCTACTTTTCCTATGCCTCTCTGTGATCATTCTGATTCAGTGCTCACTGCTGCAGCATTCAGAAATTTGCAGGAACCCATTCCCCAGCAGAGAACCACTACAACACACTCCCTGTCCCTGTCCCTGTCCCTGTCCCTGTCCCTGTCCCAGCCTCTATCTGCTTCCCCTTTCTCTCAGCCGCTCCCCCCCTCCAACCTCCCTCCCAGCCTCTATCCTCTCTCCCCCTCCCTGCTCTCCTCTTTCCTGTAGATTTTGTTTATTCATTCCACTAGGAGAGAAACAGTCCCTGGTTTGAAATGGTCTATTCAGGACCGGATCCTCTCGGCATTTACACTTACTATGTTACGTCTGCCGCTGAGTCCAGGTTGGTGTGTACATAATGTTACATACTGTTACAAATTGGATCCAAGATGGCGTAGCAGTGCGGTCGTGTTTTCTGTGGTGTCCTTGTGTAAATAGCCAGTTTCTTAGTTTTTTTTCTATTTTGTATATATTTCTCAATTTTACTTTTCATTTTTTAACTAAATATACTTTCCTGCAACCCGCCTCACCCAACGTGGAAAGGATTCTATTATTTCTTTATAACTTTTATCAAGAACCTTAAGCTGAAACTAGTCTAGCTGCAACCGAATGGCTGTGGTAGCCAGCTAGCTAGCTACTTGCTATTAGCCACCGTTAGCGGTCTAAACCATTGTCCGTGGCCTGCACTACCCACCAGCCAGCTCTAGCTCTAGCCTGGACAATTTGTCGGCCAGTCTGCACAAAGTGCTATCGACCCAGAGCATATCGGATTTTCTGTGGGAATCACTGGACCCGAGCGCCGGATCATCGCAACCAGCTAGCTGCAACCAAATGGCTGTTGTCATTGGCTAATTACCATTGCCCCTTAGCAAGCACCAGTTAGCCTTGAGCTAGCCTCGAGCCAGGCCCATCTCCCGGCTATCTACCTCTCTGTCAACCGGACGGGACCTCCTAGTGTTGACACGGAGCCCCGCCGATCCAACACGACTGGTTTGCCGACGAAATTGTCTGATGTGGTTTCAACAGGCTTCCCGTTACGACGTCGACCACAAAGATCCATCTGCTAGCCCCGGCCCGCTAGCACACGCAAGCCGGGCCTCTTGCTCGCCAGTGCTGTAGCAGCCCCCGAACTACCTCTGAACTCTCCTATTGCTGTTCACCGGACCTTATGATAACTCAGCTATCCAGCTGATGCCTGCTGGACTGTTCCTTTATATGGTACCACATCCTGTTTATGTTTAGCCTCAGCCCAAACTTTGTCGTCATTACCAGCTGTTGTCTTCGCTCTCTCGAATAACACCTGTGATTGCTTTATGCCTCTCTCCCATGCCAATATGGTTTGCTTATTTCTGTTTAGGTTATTTCTTCTTGTACTATTTCACTGTAGATCCCCCAGCCCAGCTAAACCTGCCTTAGACAGCTCCTTTGTCCCAACCCCCATACAAGCGGAGACCGGCTCAATCGGTGCCTCCAGTGATGCTATCTCTTTCATCGTTACCCAACGCTTAGGTTTACCTCCACTGTACTCATATCCTTCCATATCCTTGTCTGTACATAATGCCCTGAATCTATTCTACAATGCCCGGAAATCTGCCCCTTTTTTTCTCTGTACCCAACGCACTAGAAGACCAGTTCTTAAAGCCTTTAGCCGTATCCTTATTCTACTCCTTCTCTGTTCCTCTGGTGATGTAAAGGTTAACCCAGGCCCTGTAGCCCCCAGTATCACTCCTACTCCCCAGGCGTTATCATTTGTTGACTTCTGTAACCGTAAAAGCCTTGGTTTCTTGTATGTTAACATCAGAAGCCTCCTCCCTAAGTTTGAGTTATTCACTGCGTTAGCACACTCCGCCAACCCTGATGTTCTAGCTGTGTCTGAATCCCGGCTTAGGAAGGCCACCAAACAGTTTGCGCTTCTACTTCTAAAAATTCACTTTTTAGAAATAAGTCTCTCACTGTTGCCACTTGCTACAGATCCCCCTCAGACTTGAGCTGTGCCCTGGACACCATATGTGAACTGATTGCCCCCCATCTATACTCAGAGTTCGTACTGCTTGGTGACCTAAACTGGGACCTAAACTGGTGACCTAAACTTAACACCCCGGCCAACCTACAATATAAACTAGATGCCCTCAATCTCAAACAAATTATCAACGAACCTACCAGGTACAACCCAAAAACTGTAAACATGGGCACCCTCATAGATATCATCCTGACTAATTTACCCTCTAAATACACCTCCACTGTCTTCAACCAGGATCTCAGCGATCACTGCCTTATTGCCTGCATCCGTAATGGGTCCGCGGTCAAACGACCACTCCTCATCACTGTCAAACGCTCCCTAAAACACTTTAGCGAGCAGGCCTTTCTAATTGACCTGGCCCGGGTATCCTGGATGGATATTGGCCTCATTCCATCAGTAGAGGATGCCTGGTTGTTCATTAAAAGTGCTTTCCTCTCAATCTTAAATAAGCATGCCCCATTCAAAAAATTCAGAACTAAGAACAGATATAGCCCCTGGTTCTCCTCAGACTTGACTGCCCTTGACCAGCACAAAAACATCCTGTGGCGTACTGCATTAGCATCGAACAGCCCCCACGATATGCAACTTTTCAGGGAAGTCAGGAACCAATATGTACAATCAGTTAGGAAAGCAAAGAGTAGCTTTTTCAAACAGAAATGTTGATCCTGTAGCACTAACTCCAAAAAGTTTTGGGACACTGTAAAGTCCATGGAGAATAAGAGCACCTCCTCCCAACTGCCCACTGCACTGAGGCTAGGAAACACTGTCACCACCGATAAATCTACAATAATTGAGAATTTCAACAAGCATTTTGCTACGGCTGGCCATGCTTTCCACCTGGCTACCACTACCCCGGCCACCAGCTCTGCACCCTCCGCTGCAAATTGCCCATGCTCCCCCCCCCCCGCTTCTCCTTTACACAAATTCAGACAGCTGATGTTCTGAAAGAGCTGAAAAATCTGGACCCAACAAATCAGCTGGGCTAGACAATCTGGACTCTTTCTTTTTAAAATGAGCCGCCGAAATTGTCGCAACCCCTATTACTAGCCTGTTCAACCTCTCTTTCGTAACGTCTGAGATCCCCATATTGAAAAGCTGCCACGGTCATCCCTCTCTTCAAAGGGGGTGACACTCTACATCCAAACTGTTACAGACCTATATCCATCCTGCCCTGCCTCTCGAAAGTTTTTGAAAGCCAAGTTAACAAACAGATCACCAACCATTTCGAATCCCACCGTACCTTCTCCGCTATGCAATCCGGTTTCCGAGCTGGTCATGGGTGCACCTCAGCCACGCTCAAGGTCCTAAACGATATTATAACCGCGATCGATAAAAGACAGTACTGCACAGCCGTCTTCATCGACCTGGCCAAGGCTTTCGACTCTGTCAACCACCGCATTCTTATTGGCAGACTAAATAGCCTTGGTTTCTCAAATGACTGCCTCACCTGGTTCACCAACTACTTCTCAGACAGAGTTGAATGTGTCAAATCGGAGGGCCTGTTGTCTGGACCTCTGGCAGTCTCTGATGGGGTGCTAAAGACTACCACCTTGGGACTGTACGAGGTAGGTGTCTTGGTTTTAAAAAGGTTTTAATTTCAGTCCTCAGTTAGTTGAGGAAGTGTCGAATCCATTAGGATCCTGACAAATTAACAGCCTATTTTTATCAGTTGAAAATGTCCCACATAGAGACGCAACATTTTATGCGCCTTATAATAAGACATTTTGAAGACTCATGTTTATAACAAGTAATAAAGCATGCTTTAAATAAAGTGTTACCACATTTTTTTTATTGAAAACGGCATTGTCCCCGAACCCTGATGTTTGCTGCTGTGCTGTAGGTGTGTGTGGAATCTGACTGGCCGGTTGTCGTGGTTCCCTGAGCACTCTGACCCCTCTCCCAGCCTTCCAGTCACCTGACGTGCCGGTTGTCGTGGTTCCCTGAGCACTCTGACCCCTCTCCCAGCCTTCCAGTCACCTGACGTGCCGGTTGTCGTGGTTCCCTGAGCACTCTGACCCCTCTCCCAGCCTTCCAGTCACCTGACGTGCTGGTCTGCATGTCCCTGACCATGGTCTGGAGCAGCGTTGGATGCCCCTGCCTCTTCGACTTCTGAAACGCCACTACCGTCTACAACAGGGATGGGCAACTTTGATGGGGGTGGGGGGGGGGGGGCCACAAAAAATCTGAACTCATCACGAGGGGCTGCAGTGGCTCGTGGGTTTGCGTACCCACATCCATGATCCTCCTCACATTGCGAGGAAAACATTTTAGTGGCCCCCCTTTGACAGCAGAGAGAGAGAGAAAAAAATACATTTTAGAGTTAATTTTGTGCAATTCTACACATTTTACTATGGGGCAGAGAGAAACCTTTGCAATTTTATAACTAATTTCATGCAATTCTATTCATTTGCCATGGGGTGGAGTGAAATGTTTGCAGTTTTTAACATGATATCTGAGTGAGACTGACTAACAAAATATATATATATATATTTTTTGCTGATATGGGCTAACTGAGTGACTGTCAGTGACTGATATAACAAGAGGAAAACTGCTGATGCACAAACAAATTTAGAAATTGCACCTTGTGTATTCTACTATTCTAACTCTCAACTGTAAGTCGAGAACCCGTCTGGGTTGGTGGGACTGATCCGATGGGCACTGCGGGCTGCCCTGGTCTAAAATATCTACACCTGGCTGCAGCTTACTGCAGGTACAGACAGGAAGATAGATTGCCCTTGCTATTAGCCCCTTAAAACAGCAAAACAAATCATGATTTTGACTACCCTGTGTCCAGTGTGGTAGTTCAAACTAGTAATTAACTACAGTTAGCAGTAGCTTGGTTGAACTAAATTCAAATCTTGGTCTTGTTTTCAGTAGTTTCAAAGTGTCACGATCGTCAGGGAGAGACCAATGCGCAGCGTGATGAACGAACATGTTTAAACTTTATTATCTTTAGTGATAATAGACCACAA
The DNA here is from genome assembly GCF_964263955.1 of Coregonus lavaretus. NCBI lineage: Eukaryota > Metazoa > Chordata > Actinopteri > Salmoniformes > Salmonidae > Coregonus > Coregonus lavaretus. The sequence goes on along the minus strand of NW_028156098.1, from coordinate 4,025 downwards.
TAAACAAAACAAGAAACGACTCGTGAAGTCCACGGTAACAATGACCAACACGGAACAAGAACCCACAAACACAAAGGGAAAACAGACAGTTTAAATATGGCTCCCAATCAGAGACAACCAACGACAGCTGACACTCGTTGCCTCTGATTGGGAGTCACTCTGGCCAACCTAGAAATAAACACAACAGAACTACCAACATAGAAATAAAAAACACATAGAATGAACACACCCTGGCTCAACATATAGAGTCCCAGAGCCAGGGTGTGACACAAAGGCCTCCTGTAGCTCAGTTGGTAGAGCATGGCACTTGCAAACGCCAGGGTTGTGGGTTCGATTCCCATGGGGGGCCGGTATGAAAAATGTACGCCCTTACGAACTGTAAGTCGCTCTGGATAAGAGCGTCTGCTAAATATGTAAAATGTAGTTAATTTATTTTTTTTGCGTTGTAGCCAATATGGGTGAAGTGGGCAAGAATTTCCTTTCTTTTTTCGGCAACACACCTGCCTAATTCTCCTGCGAAATATTCTCCAGCGTGATCTTGTTCTTGTAATTTGCAGTCTATGATATTTCAGGTTTAGATGTAAAACTATATTTTCAGAGTAGCTTTGGTGTATCTTAACTTCCAGGTAATTGATAGCTTGGTAAACTATATTTTCAGAGTAGCTTCGCCAACACTGCCTGTGTTGTGTTATGGTGTGAAATAAATATATCCAGTCTGGAAATGTACAATAAAGTTATATTCTATTACTGTTTTGTGTGCAGGTTTCTGCTGGCTCTAGCCTATATGTGACGAGTACTGAGGATACGAAGAGGCAGGACGCAGACGCAGGAATTAACAAGGTCAAGGTTTACTTAACAATAACAAAGAGAAATAACAAAGAGGACACGAAGCTAAACAATCACACACTACATCATCCAGAACAGTCCAGGGCTAAATAGGGCTGGTGATGAGATGATGAGGTGCAGGTGCGCTGGAGGTGATTTAGGGTGCGTTGGGTTTCCATTCCGTTGTTTGCTGAGGTGGTGCGCTCAGACCGGTGGCTCAGTAGACCGGCGAATCAGTAAAATGTAAATGTAAATCTAAAATGTAAATGTAAATGAATCAGAGCGCCGGAGGGTAGCGACGGGAGGAGACGTGACACTATATCCTGTCTGTCCAGGGTTGTCTTCCTCTAGCCAGGATCTTGTCTATACTGGGATGTCTTCATCTAGTCTGGATCCTGTCTATACTGGGTTCTCTTCCTCTAGCCTGGATCCTGTCTATACTGGGTTCTCTTCCTCTAGCCTGGATCCTGTCTATAATGAGTTGTCTTCCTCTAGCCTGGATCCTATCTATACTGGGTTGTCTTCCTCTAGCCTGGATCCTGTCTATACTGGGTTTTCTTCCTCTATACTGGATCCTGTCTATACTGGGTTGTCTTCATCTAGCCTGGATCCTGTCTATACTGGGTTCTCTTCCTCTAGCCTGGATCCTGTCTATACTGGGTTTTCTTCCTCTATACTGGATCCTGTCTATACTGGGTTGTCTTCCTCTAGCCTGGATCCTGTCTATACTGGGTTTTCTTCCTCTATACTGGATCCTATCTATACTGGGTTGTCTTCATCTAGCCTGGATCCTTGTTTGTAGATCCTGTCTAAAAACAAAATATAATGATTGTAAAATTGACTGTGTCCATAAAATGTATATAGTAAGTATAAGCTGGAAGTAGAGGCCTAAGCATTGTTTTCCACTAGTTTACTCCAAGTAGGGAAGGGGTGGTGGGGTTGGAAAGTAATAAAGGGGAATATATATTTTTATAGGATGTATATGTATGTATGTGTGTATGTACAGTGGGGGAAAAAAGTATTTAGTCAGCCACCAATTGTGCAAGTTCTCCCACTTAAAAAGATGAGAGAGGCCTGTAATTTACATCATAGGTACAAGTCAACTATGACAGACAAATTGAGAAAAAAAATCCAGAAAATCACATTGTAGGATTTTTAATGAATTTATTTGCAAATTATGGTGGAAAATAAGTATTTAGTCAATAACAAAAGTTTCTCAATACTTTGTTATATACCCTTTGTTGGCAATGACACAGGTCAAATGTTTTCTGTAAGTCTTCACAAGGTTTTCACACACTGTTGCTGGTATTTTGGCCCATTCCTCCATGCAGATCTCCTCTAGAGCAGTGATGTTTTGGGGCTGTCGCTGGGCAACACAGACTTTCAACTCCCTCCAAAGATTTCTATGGGGTTGAGATCTGGAGACTGGCTAGGCCACTCCAGGACCTTGAAATGCTTCTTACGAAGCCACTCCTTCGTTGCCCGGGCGGTGTGTTTGGGATCATTGTCATGCTGAAAGACCCAGCCACGTTTCATCTTCAATGCCCTTGCTGATGGAAGGTGGTTTTCACTCAAAATCTCACGATACATGGCCCCATTCATTCTTTCCTTTACACGGATCAGTCATCCTGGTCCCTTTGCAGAAAAACAGCCCCAAAGCATGATGTTTCCACCCCCATGCTTCACAGTAGGTATGGTGTTCTTTGGATGCAACTCAGCATTCTTTGTCCTCCAAACACGACGAGTTGAGTTTTTACCAAAAAGTTATATTTTGGTTTCATCTGACCATATGACATTCTCCCAATCCTCTTCTGGATCATCCAAATGCACTCTAGCAAACTTCAGACGGGCCTGGACATGTACTGGCTTAAGCAGGGGGACACGTCTGGCACTGCAGGATTTGAGTCCCTGGCGGCGTAGTGTGTTACTGATGGTAGGCTTTGTTACTTTGGTCCCAGCTCTCTGCAGGTCATTCACTAGGTCCCCCCGTGTGGTTCTGGGATTTTTGCTCACCGTTGTTGTGATCATTTTGACCCCACGGGGTGAGATCTTGCATGGAGCCCCAGATCGAGCGAGATTATCAGTGGTCTTGTATGTCTTCCATTTCCTAATAATTGCTCCCACAGTTGATTTCTTCAAACCAAGCTGCTTACCTATTGCAGATTCAGTCTTCCCAGCCTGGTGCAGGTCTACAATTTTGTTTCTGGTGTCCTATGACAGCTCTTTGGTCTTGGCCATAGTGGAGTTTGGAGTGTGACTGTTTGAGGTTGTGGACAGGTGTCTTTTATACTGATAACAAGTTCAAACAGGTGCCATTAATACAGGTAACGAGTGGAGGACAGAGGAGCCTCTTAGAGAAGAAGTTACAGGTCTGTGAGAGCCAGAAATCTTGCTTGTTTGTAGGTGACCAAATACTTATTTTCCACCATAATTTGCAAATAAATTCATAAAAAATCATACAATGTGATTTTCTGGATTTTTTTTTCTCAATTTATCTGTCATAGTTGACGTGTATCTATGATGAAAATTACAGGCCTCTCTCATCTTTTTAAGTGGGAGAACTTGCACAATTGGTGGCTGACTAAATACTTTTTCCCCCCACTGTTTGTATGTGTGTGTGCATGTGTGTATGTGTATATGTGTATGTATATATATATGTATATGTATGTGTGTGTGTATGTACAGTGGGGAAAAAAAGTATTTAGTCAGTAACACTGTAACTACTACTGTAGTTTAAATAAATAAGTATTAGGTCAAATATGAAGATGACCAACACCTTGTACAGTGAGGGAAAAAAGTATTTGATCCCCTGCTGATTTTGTACGTTTGCCCACTGACAAAGAAATGATCAGTCTATAATTTTAATGGTAGGTTTATTTGAACAGTGAGAGACAGAATAACAAAAAAATATCCAGAAAAACGCATGTCAAAAATGTTATAAATTGATTTGCATTTTAATGAGGGAAATAAGTATTTGACCCCCTCTCAATCAGAAAGATTTCTGGCTCCCAGGTGTCTTTTATACAGGTAACGAGCTGAGATTAGGAGCACACTCTTAAAGGGAGTGCTCCTAATCTCAGTTTGTTACCTGTATAAAAAAACACCTGTCCACAGAAGCAATCAATCAATCAGATTCCAAACTCTCCACCATGGCCAAGACCAAAGAGCTCTCCAAGGATGTCAGGGACAAGATTGTAGAC
>NW_028156099.1:0-75648 GCF_964263955.1 Coregonus lavaretus | reverse complement strand
GTGTGTTTATGAGAGAGAGGTGTTTATGAGAGAGAGGTGTGTTTATGAGAGAGAGGTGTGTTTATGAGAGAGGGAGACTGAGAGAGGTGTGTTTATGAGAGAGAGGTGTGTTTATGAGAGAGAGGTGTGTTTATGAGAGAGAGGTGTTTATGAGAGAGAGGTGTGTTTATGAGAGAGAGGTGTGTTTATGAGAGAGAGGTGTGTTTATGAGAGAGATGTGTGTTTATGAGAGAGAGGGAGACAGAGAGAGGTGTGTTTATGAGAGAGAGGGAGACCGAGCGAGAGATGTGTTTATGAGAGAGAGGTGTGTTTATGAGAGAGGGAGACTGAGAGAGAGGTGTGTTTATGAGAGAGAGGTGTGTTTATGAGAGAGAGGTGTGTTTATGAGAGAGGGAGACTGAGAGAGGTGTGTTTATGAGAGAGAGGTGTGTTTATGAGAGAGAGGTGTGTTTATGAGAGAGAGGTGTTTATGAGAGAGAGGTGTGTTTATGAGAGAGAGGTGTGTTTATGAGAGAGAGGTGTGTTTATGAGAGAGATGTGTGTTTATGAGAGAGAGGGAGACAGAGAGAGGTGTGTTTATGAGAGAGAGGGAGACCGAGCGAGAGATGTGTTTATGAGAGAGAGGTGTGTTTATGAGAGAGGGAGACTGAGAGAGAGATGTGTTTATGAGAGAGAGGTGTGTTTATGAGAGAGGGAGACTGAGAGAGGTGTGTTTATGAGAGAGAGGTGTGTTTATGAGAGAGAGGTGTGTTTATGAGAGAGAGGTGTGTTTATGAGAGAGAGGTGTGTTTATGAGAGAGAGGGAGACAGAGAGAGGTGTGTTTATGAGAGAGAGGTGTGTTTATGAGAGAGAGGTGTGTTTGAGAGAGAGGTGTGTTTGAGAGAGAGGTGTGTTTATGAGAGAGAGGTGTGTTTGAGAGAGAGGTGTGTTTATGAGAGAGAGGTGTGTTTGAAAGAGCGGTGTGTTTATGAGAGAGAGGTGTGTTTATGAGAGAGAGGGAGACAGAGAGGTGTGTTTATGAGAGAGAGGTGTGTTTATGAGAGAGAGGTGTGTTTGAAAGAGCGGTGTGTTTATGAGAGAGAGGTGTGTTTATGAGAGAGAGGGAGACAGAGAGGTGTGTTTATGAGAGAGAGGTGTGTTTTAGAGAGAGAGAGGTGTGTTTGAGAGAGAGGTGTGTTTATGAGAGAGAGGTGTGTTTGAAAGAGTGGTGTGTTTATGAGAGAGAGGTGTGTTTGAAAGAGCGGTGTGTTTATGAGAGAGAGGGAGACAGAGAGAGGTGTGTTTATGAGAGAGAGGGAGACAGAGAGAGGTGTGAGGGAGGGAGACTGTATTATATTATACAGTGAACCGTGTGAAGTTAATTCAATATGTGTTGTATTGAGTAGAAGTGTGAATATCAGTGACAGGTTTTTGTGTAGCAAATGGGCAGAAGGTTTAATAAAACAGCGTCCGGAGGTCGGAGCGAAAAGGACGCTATACCTCTGATTATCATGCTGAAACAGGAAAGGGCCTTCCCCAAACTGTTGCCACAAAGTTGGAAGCACAAAATCGTAGCGTTAAGATTTCCCTTCACTGGAACTATGGGGCCTAGCCCGAACCATGAAAAACAACCCCAGACCATTATTCCTCCTCCACTAAACTTTACAGTTGGCACTACGCATTGGGGCAGGTAGCGTTCTCCTGGCATCCGCCAAACCCAGATTCGTCCATCGGACTGCCAGATGGTGAAGCGTGATTCATCACTCCAGAGAACATGTTTCCACTGCTCCAGAGTCCAATGGCGGTGAGCTTTACACCACTCCAGCCGACGCTTGGCATTGCGCATGGTGATCTTAGGCTTGTGTGCGGCTGCTCTGCCATGGAAACCCATTTCATGAAGCTCCCGACGGACAGTCTTTGTGCTAACATTACTTCCAGAGGCAGTTTGGAACACGGTAGTGAGTGTTGCAACCGAGGACAGAATATTTTTACGTGCTACGCGCTTCAGCACTCGCCGGTCCCGTTCTGTGAGCTTGTGTTGCCTACCACTTCGCGGCTGAGCCGTTGTTGTTTCTAGATGTTTCCACTTTACAATAACAGCACTTCCAGGGCTGTTTGAACTAACTGGAAAGTAACTGGTGGCGGGCCTCCTGTCCCCCAAACCAGCAACACTGTGGTTACCTGGCTGGGAACGGGAAGTAACTGGTGGCGGGCCTCCTGTCCCCCAAACCAGCAACACTGTGGTTACCTGGCTGGGAACGGGAAGTAACTGGTGGCGGGCCTCCTGTCCCCCAAACCAGCAACACTGTGGTTACCTGGCTGGGAACGGGAAGTAACTGGTGGCGGGCCTCCTGTCCCCCAAACCAGCAACACTGTGGTTACCTGGCTGGGAACGGGAAGTAACTGGTGGCGGGCCTCCTGTCCCCCAAACCAGCAACACTGTGGTTACCTGGCTGGGAACGGGAAGTAACTGGTGGCGGGCCTCCTGTCCCCCAAACCAGCAACACTGTGGTTACCTGGCTGGGAACGGGAAGTAACTGGTGGTGGGCCTCCTGTCCCCCAAACCAGCAACACTGTGGTTACCTGGCTGGGAACGGGAAGTAACTGGTGGCGGGCCTCCTGTCCCCCAAACCAGCAACACTGTGGTTACCTGGCTGGGAACGGGAAGTAACTGGTGGCGGGCCTCCTGTCCCCCAAACCAGCAACACTGTGGTTACCTGGCTGGGAACGGGAAGTAACTGGTGGTGGGCCTCCTGTCCCCCAAACCAGCAACACTGTGGTTACCTGGCTGGGAACGGGAAGTAACTGGTGGCGGGCCTCCTGTCCCCCAAACCAGCAACACTGTGGTTACCTGGCTGGGAACGGGAAGTAACTGGTGGCGGGCCTCCTGTCCCCCAAACCAGCAACACTGTGGTTACCTGGCTGGGAACGGGAAGTAACTGGTGGTGGGCCTCCTGTCCCCCAAACCAGCAACACTGTGGTTACCTGGCTGGGAACGGGAAGTAACTGGTGGCGGGCCTCCTGTCCCCCAAACCAGCAACACTGTGGTTACCTGGCTGGGAACGGGAAGTAACTGGTGGTGGGCCTCCTGTCCCCCAAACCAGCAACACTGTGGTTACCTGGCTGGGAACGGGAAGTAACTGGTGGCGGGCCTCCTGTCCCCCAAACCAGCAACACTGTGGTTACCTGGCTGGGAACGGGAAGTAACTGGTGGCGGGCCTCCTGTCCCCCATACCAGCAACACTGTGGTTACCTGGCTGGGAACGGGAAGTAACTGGTGGCGGGCCTCCTGTCCCCCATACCAGCAACACTGTGGTTACCTGGCTGGGAACGGGAAGTAACTGGTGGTGGGCCTCCGGTCCCCCATACCAGCAACACTGTGGTTACCTGGCTGGGAACGGGAAGTAACTGGTGGTGGGCCTCCTGTCCCCCATACCAGCAACACTGTGGTTACCTGGCTGGGAACGGGAAGTAACTGGTGGTGGGCCTCCTGTCCCCCATACCAGCAACACTGTGGTTACCTGGCTGGGAACGGGAAGTAACTGGTGGCGGGCCTCCTGTCCCCCATACCAGCAACACTGTGGTTACCTGGCTGGGAACGGGAAGTAACTGGTGGCGGGCCTCCTGTCCCCCATACCAGCAACACTGTAGTTACCTGGCTGGGAACGGGAAGTAACTGGTGGCGGGCCTCCTGTCCCCCAAACCAGCAACACTGTGGTTACCTGGCTGGGAACGGGAAGTAACTGGTGGCGGGCCTCCTGTCCCCCATACCAGCAACACTGTGGTTACCTGGCTGGGAACGGGAAGTAACTGGTGGCGGGCCTCCTGTCCCCCATACCAGCAACACTGTGGTTACCTGGCTGGGAACGGGAAGTAACTGGTGGTGGGCCTCCTGTCCCCCAAACCAGCAACACTGTGGTTACCTGGCTGGGAACGGGAAGTAACTGGTGGCGGGCCTCCTGTCCCCCAAACCAGCAACACTGTGGTTACCTGGCTGGGAACGGGAAGTAACTGGTGGTGGGCCTCCTGTCCCCCAAACCAGCAACACTGTGGTTACCTGGCTGGGAACGGGAAGTAACTGGTGGTGGGCCTCCTGTCCCCCATACCAGCAACACTGTAGTTACCTGGCTGGGAACGGGAAGTAACTGGTGGCGGGCCTCCTGTCCCCCAAACCAGCAACACTGTAGTTACCTGGCTGGGAACGGGAAGTAACTGGTGGCGGGCCTCCTGTCCCCCAAACCAGCAACACTGTGGTTACCTGGCTGGGAACGGGAAGTAACTGGTGGCGGGCCTCCTGTCCCCCAAACCAGCAACACTGTAGTTACCTGGCTGGGAACGGGAAGTAACTGGTGGCGGGCCTCCTGTCCCCCATACCAGCAACACTGTGGTTACCTGGCTGGGAACGGGAAGTAACTGGTGGCGGGCCTCCTGTCCCCCATACCAGCAACACTGTGGTTACCTGGCTGGGAACGGGAAGTAACTGGTGGCGGGCCTCCTGTCCCCCAAACCAGCAACACTGTGGTTACCTGGCTGGGAACGGGAAGTAACTGGTGGCGGGCCTCCTGTCCCCCAAACCAGCAACACTGTGGTTACCTGGCTGGGAACGGGAAGTAACTGGTGGCGGGCCTCCTGTCCCCCATACCAGCAACACTGTGGTTACCTGGCTGGGAACGGGAAGTAACTGGTGGTGGGCCTCCTGTCCCCCAAACCAGCAACACTGTGGTTACCTGGCTGGGAACGGGAAGTAACTGGTGGCGGGCCTCCTGTCCCCCAAACCAGCAACACTGTGGTTACCTGGCTGGGAACGGGAAGTAACTGGTGGTGGGCCTCCTGTCCCCCATACCAGCAACACTGTGGTTACCTGGCTGGGAACGGGAAGTAACTGGTGGTGGGCCTCCTGTCCCCCATACCAGCAACACTGTGGTTACCTGGCTGGGAACGGGAAGTAACTGGTGGTGGGCCTCCTGTCCCCCAAACCAGCAACACTGTGGTTACCTGGCTGGGAACGGGAAGTAACTGGTGGCGGGCCTCCTGTCCCCCAAACCAGCAACACTGTGGTTACCTGGCTGGGAACGGGAAGTAACTGGTGGCGGGCCTCCTGTCCCCCAAACCAGCAACACTGTGGTTACCTGGCTGGGAACGGGAAGTAACTGGTGGTGGGCCTCCTGTCCCCCATACCAGCAACACTGTGGTTACCTGGCTGGGGACGGGAAGTAACTGGTGGCGGGCCTCCTGTCCCCCAAACCAGCAACACTGTGGTTACCTGGCTGGGGACGGGAAGTAACTGGTGGCGGGCCTCCTGTCCCCCAAACCAGCAACACTGTGGTTACCTGGCTGGGAACGAGAAACAGCCCCCTCCCTCTCAGAGAACCTGCTCTTTTCATTGGCTCACTGCTTTCTGCTCTAACCTCCCCTGACCTCTAACACCTCAGCACTGTGTTGGTCCCAGTAGTCTGGCTCTGGGTGGTGTTGCTGTCTGTCTGGCTCTGGGTGGTGTTGCTGTCTGGCTCTGGGTGGTGTTGCTGTCTGTCTGGCTCTGGGTGGTGTTGCTGTCTGGCTCTGGGTGGTGTTGCTGTCTGGCTCTGGGTGGTGTTGCTATCTGGCTCTGGGTGGTGTTGCTGTCTGGCTCTGGGTGGTGTTGCTGTCTGTCTGGCTCTGGGTGGTGTTGCTGTCTGGCTATGGGTGGTGTTGCTGTCTGGCTCTGGGTGGTGTTGCTGTCTGTCTGTCTGTCTGGCTCTGGGTGGTGTTGCTGTCTGGCTCTGGGTGGTGTTGCTGTCTGGCTCTGGGTGGTGTTGCTGTCTGTCTGGCTCTGGGTGGTGTTGCTGTCTGGCTCTGGGTGGTGTTGCTGTCTGTCTCTCTGGCTCTGGGTGGTGTTGCTGTCTGGCTCTGGGTGGTGTTGCTGTCTGTCTGTCTGGCTCTGGGTGGTGTTGCTGTCTGTCTGTCTGGCTCTGGGTGGTGTTGCTGTCTCTCTGGCTCTGGGTGGTGTTGCTGTCTGTCTGGCTCTGGGTGGTGTTGCTGTCTGTCTGTCTGGCTCTGGGGGGTGTTGCTGTCTGGCTCTGGGTGGTGTTGCTGTCTGGCTCTGGGTGGTATTGCTGTCTGTCTCTCTGGCTCTGGGTGGTGTTGCTGTCTGGCTCTGGGTGGTGTTGCTGTCTGTCTGTCTGGCTCTGGGTGGTGTTGCTGTCTGTCTGTCTGGCTCTGGGTGGTGTTGCTGTCTCTCTGGCTCTGGGTGGTGTTGCTGTCTGTCTGGCTCTGGGTGGTGTTGCTGTCTGTCTGTCTGGCTCTGGGTGGTGTTGCTGTCTGGCTCTGGGTGGTGTTGCCGTCTCTCTGGCTCTGGGTGGTGTTGCTGTCAGTCTGTCTGGCTCTGGGTGGTGTTGCTGTCTGTCTGTCTGGCTCTGCGTGTTGTTGCTGTCTGGCTCTGGGTGGTGTTGCTGTCAGTCTGTCTGGCTCTGGGTGGTGTTGCTGTCTGTCTGTCTGTCTGGCTCTGGGTGGTGTTGCTGTCTGGCTCTGGGTGGTGTTGCTGTCTGTCTGGCGCTGGGTGGTGTTGCTGTCTGTCTGTCTGGCGCTGGGTGGTGTTGCTGTCTGTCTGTCTGGCTCTGGGTGGTGTTGCTGTCTGTCTGTCTGGCTCTGGGTGGTGTTGCTGTCTGTCTGTCTGGCTCTGGGTGGTGTTGCTGTCTGGCTCTGGGTGGTGTTGCTGTCTGTCTGTCTGGCTCTGGGTGGTGTTGCTGTCTGTCTGTCTGGCTCTGGGTGGTGTTGCTGTCTGTCTGGCTCTGGGTGGTGTTGCTGTCTGTCTGTCTGGCTCTGGGTAGTGTTGCTGTCTGGCTCTGGGTGGTGTTGCTGTCTCTCTGGCTCTGGGTGGTGTTGCTGTCTGTCTGTCTGGCTCTGGGTGGTGTTGCTGTCTGTCTGTCTGGCTCTGGGTGGTGTTGCTGTCTGGCTCTGGGTGGTGTTGCTGTCTGTCTGGCTGGCTCTGGGTGGTGTTGCTGTCTGTCTGGCTGGCTCTGGGTGGTGTTGCTGTCTGTCTGTCTGGCTCTGTAGGTCCTGTAGTGTCTCTTAGGCTTGGGCGGTATACCGTATATACCGTATAACCGGGTATTTGGAAAAAGCCACAGGATGGTTTTTCAATATCGTTGAAACAATTTATTTGAAGTTTTTTTTTTATAAATTGTAATATTTGTAGCTACATTAAGTAAATACCTGCAGTCAACTTGTGCAATACGTTAGGTGAAATGAAGAATGCATTGTTCTTTATCTCCAGTCACACTATTATGAAGCTTACGGTAATCCCCCAGTCACACTATTATGAAGTTTACGGTAATCCCCAGTCACATGGTGTTTGTTTACAAGCACACAACGAGGAGATACCGGAGCCTTGGGAGTCACTCCCTGTTGTGCAGCATGGGCCAGGTGATCTAATCACAGGATGGAATTCACAACTAAATGTTTGCCAGCTAGATATCTTATAACTATACAGAATAAAAATATAAACGCAACATGCAACAATTTCAACGATTTTACTGAGTAACAGTTCATATACAGTGGTGTGAAAAAGTGTTTGCCCCCTTCCTGATTTCTTATTTGTTTGCATGTTTGTCACACTTAAATGTTTCAGATCATCAAACACATTTTAATATTAGTCAAAGATAACACAAGTAAACACAAAATGCAGTTTTGAAATGAAGGTTGTTATTATTAAGGGAAAACAAAATCCAAACCCACATGGCCTGTGGGAAAAAGTGTTTGCCCCCTCAACCTAATAACTGGTTGGGCCACCCTTAGCAGCAGCAACTGCAATCAAGCGTTTGTGATATCTTGCAATGAGTCTTTTACAACGCTGTGGAGGAATTTTGGCCCACTCATCTTTGCAGAATTGTTGTAATTCAGCCACATTGGAGGGTTTTCGAGCATGAACTGCCTTTTTAAGGTCATGCCACAGCATCTCAATAGGATTCAGGTCAGGACTTTGACTAGGCCGCTCCAAAGTCTTCATTTTGTTTTTCTTCAGCCATTCAGAGGTGGACTTGCTGGTGTGTTTTGGATCATTGTCCTGCTGCAGAACCCAAGTTCGCTTCAGCTTGAGGTCACGAACAGATGGCCGGACATTCTCCCTCAGGATTTTTTTGGTGGAACCATGAATTCTGCTGTCTATTTATCACAGCAAGTCTTCCAGGTCCTGAAGCAGCAAAACAGGCCCATATTTTACTGTTGGTATGATAATCTTTTTCTGAAATGCGGCGTTACTTTTACGCCAGATGTAATGGGACACACACCTTCCAAAAAGTTCAACTTTTGTCTCGTCAGTCCACAGAGTATTTTCCCAAAGGTCTTGGGGATCATCAATATGTTTTCTGGCAAAAATGAGACGAGCCTGATGTTATTTTTGCTCAGCAGTGGTTTTCGTCTTGGAACTCACTGCCCAGTCTCTTTCTTATGGTGGAGTCATGAACACTGACCTTAACTGAGGCAAGTGAGGCCTGCAGCTCTTTTGGATGTTGTTGTGGGTTCTTTTGTGACCTCTTGGATGAGTCGTCGCTGCGCTCTTGGGGTAATTTTGGTCGGCCGGCCACTCCTGGGAAGGTTCACCACTGTTCCATGCTTTCGCCATTTGTGGATAATGGCTCTCACTGTGGTTCGCTGGAGTCCCAAAGCTTTAGAAATGGCTTTATAACCTTTTCCAGACTGATGGATCTCAATTATTTTCTTTCTCATTTGTTCCTGAATTTCTTTGGATCTCAGTATGATGTCTAGCTTTTGAGGATCTTTTGGTCTACTTCACTTTGTCAGGAAGGTCCTAGTTAAGTGATTCCTTGATTGAGAACAGGTGAGGCAGTAATCAGGCCTGGGTGTGGCTAGAGGAATTGAACTCAGGTGTGATAAACCACAGTTGAGTTCTGTTGTAACGGGGGGGCAAACCCTTTTTCCCACAGGGCCATGTGGGTTTGGATTTGGTTTTCCCTTAATAATAACAACCTTCATTTCAAAACTGCATTTTGTGTTTACTTGTGTTATCTTTGACTAATATAAAAATTAGTTTGATGATCTGAAACATTTAAGTGTGGCAAACAAATAACAAATCAGGAAGGGGGCAAACACTTTTTCACACCACTGTAATCGGTCAATTGAAATAAATTCATTAGGCCCTAATCTATGGATTTCACAGGACTGGGCAGGGGCCCACCCACTGGGGAGCCAGGCCCAGCCAATCAGAATGAGTTTCTCTGCACAAAAGGGCTTTATTATAGACAGAAATACTCCTCAGTTTCATCAGCTGTCCGGGTGGCTGGCCTCAGGATTTCGTCACTGTATTTTTGTTTATTCAAATTGCTGGCTAATATTCGTTTTGTATGTGTAGCAAACTGTGAGTAGCATTTTTTTGTTTGTTATTTGTATAGTTTAGGTCAGAAACAGCGCCCCGTGTTTTCATTGCCGGTATTACCGAATATCCCAGTATGGCACAAGGTCGGTATGAAGGTATGACAATCTGCATACTGCCCAAGCCTAGTCTCTCTGTAGGTCCAGTAGTCTCTCTGTAGGTCCAGTAGTCTCTCTGTAGGTCCAGTAGTCTCTCTGTAGGTCTAGTAGTCTCTCTGCAGGTCCAGTAGTCTCTCTGCCGGTCCAGTAGTCTCTCTGCCGGTCCAGTAGTCTCTCTATAGGTCCAGTAGTCTCTCTGTAGGTCCAGTAGTCTCTCTGTAGGTCCAGTAGTCTCTCTGTAGGCCCAGTAGTCTCTCTGTAGGTCCAGTAGTCTCTCTGTAGGTCCAGTAGTCTCTATGTAGGCCCAGTAGTCTCTCTGTCGGTCCAGTAGTCTCTCTGCAGGTCCAGTAGTCTCTCTGTAGGCCCAGTAGTCTCTCTGTAGGTCCAGTAGTCTCTCTGTAGGTCCAGTAGTCTCTCTGCCGGTCCCGTAGTCTCTCTGCAGGTCCCGTAGTCTCTCTGTAGGTCCAGTAGTCTCTCTGTAGGTCCAGTAGTCTCTCTGTCGGTCCAGTAGTCTCTCTGTCGGTCCAGTAGTCTCTCTGCCGGTCCAGTAGTCTCTCTGTAGGTCCAGTAGTCTCTCTGTAGGTCCAGTAGTCTGTCTGTCAGGCTCTGTGTGTAGAGGAGGAGTTGTGGAGGTGACCCACTAAAAGAGGTTCCCCTGGGACGGACGGACCGACTGACCGACCGGAACAGGCTAGTATAATGGAGCGAGCCCAGCCAAGCCTGGTTCAATGGTATTATGTGGGCCAGGGCTGTGACAGCTGAGCTCCTGTGTGTGTGTGCGTGTGTGAGGAGAGAGGTGTGTGTGTCTTGTACCTGGTGCTCCTCTGAGGCCCCTCAGGGCCCCTGATGTAGGGTGAACCAGAGTTCAGCTCCTGGGTTCAGCAGACCGGTTCACATGTCTCTAGGGAATCTATTGACTTCTCAAACGTAGAGTTCTCCAAGAGGTTGTTTTAAGGTTTTTAGGTGATCATGCACGAGTGCCTTAATCTTAACTTGACACTGTTTTGATTTAATGTATTCCCACTGTAAAGTGTTTAGAGATCTTGGGTTAATGCACTTTATATAAAGGTTGACTTGACATATCCCCTGACAGAATACATATAGCTTCTGGGGGCTTATCAGTGACAGCAGGTGATGAAGGTGATTGACTGTTACTGTCTTCTGTCCCTGCTCCAGTGTTTGCCAGCTCAGAGCCTGTGCCAGGATTCCAGGGGGACACTTTACAACTGGCATTCATCGACCTCCGACAGGTAAACAGCACCACCACTCATCCTACGGCCTACTTTTCCCTCTCCTCTGGCTGACTCCTCACCTCTCCTCTGACCCAGTAGCACACCTCTCCTCTGACCCAGTAACACACCTCTCCTCTGACCCAGCAGCACACCTCTCCTCTGACCCAGTAACACACCTCTCCTCTGACCCAGTAACACACCTCTCCTCTGACCCAGTAACACACCTCTCCTCTGACCCAGCAGCACACCTCTCCTCTGACCCAGTAACACACCTCTCCTCTGACCCAGTGACACACCTCTCCTCTGAGCCAGCAGCACACCTCTCCTCTGACCCAGTGACACACCTCTCCTCTGACCCAGCAGCACACCTCTCCTCTGACCCAGTGACACACCTCTCCTCTGACCCAGCAGCACACCTCTCCTCTGACCCAGTGACACACCTCTCCTCTGACCCAGTGACACACCTCTCCTCTGACCCAGTAACACACCTCTCCTCTGACCCAGTAGCACACCTCTCCTCTGACCCAGTAGCACACCGTCCTCTGACCCAGTAGCACACCTCTCCTCTGACCCAGTAGCACACCTCTCCTCTGACCCAGCAACACACCTCTCCTCTGACCCAGTAACACACCTCACCTCTGACCCAGTAGCACACCTCTCCTCTGACCCAGCAGCACACCTCTCCTCTGACCCAGTAACACACCTCTCCTCTGACCCAACAGCACACCTCTCCTCTGACCCAGCAGCACACCTCTCCTCTGACCCAGCAGCACACCTCTCCTCTGACCCAGTAACACACCTCTCCTCTGACCCAGTAGCACACCTTTCCTCTGACCCAGTGACACACCTCTCCTCTGAGCCAGCAGCACACCTCTCCTCTGACCCAGTAACACACCTCTCCTCTGACCCAGTGACACACCTCTCCTCTGAGCCAGCAGCACACCTCTCCTCTGACCCAGTGACACACCTCTCCTCTGACCCAGCAGCACACCTCTCCTCTGACCCAGTGACACACCTCTCCTCTGACCCAGCAGCACACCTCTCCTCTGACCCAGTGACACACCTCTCCTCTGACCCAGTGACACACCTCTCCTCTGACCCAGTAACACACCTCTCCTCTGACCCAGCAGCACACCTCTCCTCTGACCCAGTAACACACCTCTCCTCTGACCCAGTAACACACCTCTCCTCTGACCCAGTAACACACCTCTCCTCTGACCCAGCAGCACACCTCTCCTCTGACCCAGTAACACACCTCTCCTCTGACCCAGTGACACACCTCTCCTCTGAGCCAGCAGCACACCTCTCCTCTGACCCAGTGACACACCTCTCCTCTGACCCAGCAGCACACCTCTCCTCTGACCCAGTGACACACCTCTCCTCTGACCCAGCAGCACACCTCTCCTCTGACCCAGTGACACACCTCTCCTCTGACCCAGTGACACACCTCTCCTCTGACCCAGTAACACACCTCTCCTCTGACCCAGCAGCACACCTCTCCTCTGACCCAGTAACACACCTCTCCTCTGACCCAGTAACACACCTCTCCTCTGACCCAGTAACACACCTCTCCTCTGACCCAGCAGCACACCTCTCCTCTGACCCAGTGACACACCTCTCCTCTGACCCAGTGACGCACCCCTCCTCTGACCCAGTAGCACACCCCTCCTCTGAGCCAGTGACACACCTCTCCTCTGAGCCAGCAGCACACCTCTCCTCTGACCCAGTGACCCACTGTCCCTGTAGGTCAGGATTAGCCCTACATTACCCTGGCTCCAAGTCAACTGTTATGGATCCATTAAGCCATTACCAGCTCAGCTATCAGCTCTGTCTTACTCTCTTAGTGTTGATGTGACCTGGTTAATCTGGGCCTCAGGTCCAGTAGGGTCTGGTCTGGTCCAGTAATGGGTCAGGTTAGGTACAGGTTAGATCTGGTCCAGTAATGGGTCAGGTTAGGTACAGGTCATTTCCACATTGCTTCTTCATATAAATCCACCAGTGTTCTATGATTCCACTATTAGTTTGTGTGTCTTACTGTCTGCAAACAGCTACTTTGTCTTAGCAAGTTGTAGCTAAAATCAATTGTGTTAGCCGCTAATCGCTAGTTAGCTGGCTAAATGTACTAAGAGTCAGCGCAAACGTAGCTATCTAATACAGCCGGATACTAGCGCTGGTGTAGGCCTCGTTCAGCCATGTTGATTTAGCAACGATATCTTCCGAATCAGAGTAGGCAAAGCATGAAAATGTCAGCTAGCTACATGACGTCAAAGACTGGGGATGAGTTCATATCGTTCACTCAGGCCTTTTACCATTGAAGAAGAAATGGTCATTTCCAGTCTGCTGAACTGGGTGTGTCTCCCATAGACACCAATGCAATAGCAGCTGGGACTGGTTCCAGTCTACTTAACTGGGTGGGTCTCCCATAGACACCAATGCAATAGCAGCTGGGACTGGTTCCAGTCTCCTTAACTGGGTGTGTCTCCCATAGACACCAATGCAATAGCAGCTGGGACTGGTTCCAGTCTCCTTAACTGGGTGTGTCTCCCATAGACACCAATGCAATAGCAGCTGGGACTGGTTCCAGTCTCCTTAACTGGGTGGGTCTCCCATAGACACCAATGCAATAGCAGCTGGGACTGGTTCCAGTCTACTTAACTGGGTGGGTCTCCCATAGACACCAATGCAATAGCAGCTGGGACTGGTTCCAGTCTACTTAACTGGGTGGGTCTCCCATAGACACCAATGCAATAGCAGCTGGGACTGGTTCCAGTCTCCTTAACTGGGTGTGTCTCCCATAGACACCAATGCAATAGCAGCTGGGACTGGTTCCAGTCTACTTAACTGGGTGGGTCTCCCATAGACACCAATGCAATAGCAGCTGGGGCTGGTTCCAGTCTACTTAACTGGGTGGGTCTCCCATAGACACCAATGCAATAGCAGCTGGGACTGGTTCCAGTCTACTTAACTGGGTGTGTCTCCCATAGACACCAATGCAATAGCAGCTGGGACTGGTTCCAGTCTACTTAACTGGGTGGGTCTCCCATAGACACCAATGCAATAGCAGCTGGGACTGGTTCCAGTCTACTTAACTGGGTGTGTCTCCCATAGACACCAATGCAATAGCAGCTGGGACTGGTTCCAGTCTACTTAACTGGGTGTGTCTCCCATAGACACCAATGCAATAGCAGCTGGGACTGGTTCCAGTCTACTTAACTGGGTGTGTCTCCCATAGACACCAATGCAATAGCAGCTGGGACTGGTTCCAGTCTCCTTAACTGGGTGTGTCTCCCATAGACACCAATGCAATAGCAGCTGGGACTGGTTCCAGTCTCCTTAACTGGGTGGGTCTCCCATAGACACCAATGCAATAGCAGCTGGGACTGGTTCCAGTCTACTTAACTGGGTGTGTCTCCCATAGACACCAATGCAATAGCAGCTGGGACTGGTTCCAGTCTACTTAACTGGGTGTGTCTCCCATAGACACCAATGCAATAGCAGCTGGGACTGGTTCCAGTCTACTTAACTGGGTGGGTCTCCCATAGACACCAATGCAATAGCAGCTGGGACTGGTTCCAGTCTACTTAACTGGGTGTGTCTCCCATAGACACCAATGCAATAGCAGCTGGGACTGGTTCCAGTCTACTTAACTGGGTGTGTCTCCCATAGACACCAATGCAATAGCAGCTGGGACTGGTTCCAGTCTCCTTAACTGGGTGTGTCTCCCATAGACACCAATGCAATAGCAGCTGGGACTGGTTCCAGTCTACTTAACTGGGTGTGTCTCCCATAGACACCAATGCAATAGCAGCTGGGACTGGTTCCAGTCTACTTAACTGGGTGGGTCTCCCATAGACACCAATGCAATAGCAGCTGGGACTGGTTCCAGTCTACTTAACTGGGTGTGTCTCCCATAGACACCAATGCAATAGCAGCTGGGACTGGTTCCAGTCTACTTAACTGGGTGGGTCTCCCATAGACACCAATGCAATAGCAGCTGGGACTGGTTCCAGTCTACTTAACTGGGTGGGTCTCCCATAGACACCAATGCAATAGCAGCTGGGACTGGTTCCAGTCTCCTTAACTGGGTGTGTCTCCCATAGACACCAATGCAATAGCAGCTGGGACTGGTTCCAGTCTACTTAACTGGGTGGGTCTCCCATAGACACCAATGCAATAGCAGCTGGGACTGGTTCCAGTCTCCTTAACTGGGTGGGTCTCCCATAGACACCAATGCAATAGCAGCTGGGACTGGTTCCAGTCTACTTAACTGGGTGGGTCTCCCATAGACACCAATGCAATAGCAGCTGGGACTGGTTCCAGTCTACTTAACTGGGTGTGTCTCCCATAGACACCAATGCAATAGCAGCTGGGACTGGTTCCAGTCTCCTTAACTGGGTGTGTCTCCCATAGACACCAATGCAATAGCAGCTGGGACTGGTTCCAGTCTACTTAACTGGGTGGGTCTCCCATAGACACCAATGCAATAGCAGCTGGGACTGGTTCCAGTCTACTTAACTGGGTGGGTCTCCCATAGACACCAATGCAATAGCAGCTGGGACTGGTTCCAGTCTACTTAACTGGGTGTGTCTCCCATAGACACCAATGCAATAGCAGCTGGGACTGGTTCCAGTCTCCTTAACTGGGTGTGTCTCCCATAGACACCAATGCAATAGCAGCTGGGACTGGTTCCAGTCTACTTAACTGGGTGGGTCTCCCATAGACACCAATGCAATAGCAGCTGGGACTGGTTCCAGTCTACTTAACTGGGTGTGTCTCCCATAGACACCAATGCAATAGCAGCTGGGACTGGTTCCAGTCTACTTAACTGGGTGGGTCTCCCATAGACACCAATGCAATAGCAGCTGGGACTGGTTCCAGTCTCCTTAACTGGGTGTGTCTCCCATAGACACCAATGCAATAGCAGCTGGGACTGGTTCCAGTCTACTTAACTGGGTGTGTCTCCCATAGACACCAATGCAATAGCAGCTGGGACTGGTTCCAGTCTCCTTAACTGGGTGGGTCTCCCATAGACACCAATGCAATAGCAGCTGGGACTGGTTCCAGTCTACTTAACTGGGTGTGTCTCCCATAGACACCAATGCAATAGCAGCTGGGACTGGTTCCAGTCTACTTAACTGGGTGTGTCTCCCATAGACACCAATGCAATAGCAGCTGGGACTGGTTCCAGTCTACTTAACTGGGTGGGTCTCCCATAGACACCAATGCAATAGCAGCTGGGACTGGTTCCAGTCTACTTAACTGGGTGGGTCTCCCATAGACACCAATGCAATAGCAGCTGGGACTGGTTCCAGTCTCCTTAACTGGGTGGGTCTCCCATAGACACCAATGCAATAGCAGCTGGGACTGGTTCCAGTCTACTTAACTGGGTGTGTCTCCCATAGACACCAATGCAATAGCAGCTGGGACTGGTTCCAGTCTACTTAACTGGGTGTGTCTCCCATAGACACCAATGCAATAGCAGCTGGGACTGGTTCCAGTCTAGTTAACTGGGTGTGTCTCCCATAGACACCAATGCAATAGCAGCTGGGACTGGTTCCAGTCTACTTAACTGGGTGGGTCTCCCATAGACACCAATGCAATAGCAGCTGGGACTGGTTCCAGTCTACTTAACTGGGTGGGTCTCCCATAGACACCAATGCAATAGCAGCTGGGACTGGTTCCAGTCTCCTTAACTGGGTGTGTCTCCCATAGACACCAATGCAATAGCAGCTGGGACTGGTTCCAGTCTACTTAACTGGGTGGGTCTCCCATAGACACCAATGCAATAGCAGCTGGGACTGGTTCCAGTCTACTGAACTGGGTGGGTCTCCCATAGACACCAATGCAATAGCAGCTGGGACTGGTTCCAGTCTACTTAACTGGGTGGGTCTCCCATAGACACCAATGCAATAGCAGCTGGGACTGGTTCCAGTCTACTGAACTGGGTGTGTCTCCCATAGACACCAATGCAATAGCAGCTGGGACTGGTTCCAGTCTACTTAACTGGGTGGGTCTCCCATAGACACCAATGCAATAGCAGCTGGGACTGGTTCCAGTCTACTTAACTGGGTGGGTCTCCCATAGACACCAATGCAATAGCAGCTGGGACTGGTTCCAGTCTACTTAACTGGGTGTGTCTCCCATAGACACCAATGCAATAGCAGCTGGGACTGGTTCCAGTCTACTTAACTGGGTGTGTCTCCCATAGACACCAATGCAATAGCAGCTGGGACTGGTTCCAGTCTACTTAACTGGGTGGGTCTCCCATAGACACCAATGCAATAGCAGCTGGGACTGGTTCCAGTCTCCTTAACTGGGTGGGTCTCCCATAGACACCAATGCAATAGCAGCTGGGACTGGTTCCAGTCTACTTAACTGGGTGGGTCTCCCATAGACACCAATGCAATAGCAGCTGGGACTGGTTCCAGTCTACTTAACTGGGTGGGTCTCCCATAGACACCAATGCAATAGCAGCTGGGACTGGTTCCAGTCTACTTAACTGGGTGTGTCTCCCATAGACACCAATGCAATAGCAGCTGGGACTGGTTCCAGTCTACTTAACTGGGTGGGTCTCCCATAGACACCAATGCAATAGCAGCTGGGACTGGTTCCAGTCTACTTAACTGGGTGTGTCTCCCATAGACACCAATGCAATAGCAGCTGGGACTGGTTCCAGTCTCCTTAACTGGGTGTGTCTCCCATAGACACCAATGCAATAGCAGCTGGGACTGGTTCCAGTCTACTTAACTGGGTGGGTCTCCCATAGACACCAATGCAATAGCAGCTGGGACTGGTTCCAGTCTCCTTAACTGGGTGGGTCTCCCATAGACACCAATGCAATAGCAGCTGGGACTGGTTCCAGTCTACTTAACTGGGTGGGTCTCCCATAGACACCAATGCAATAGCAGCTGGGACTGGTTCCAGTCTACTTAACTGGGTGTGTCTCCCATAGACACCAATGCAATAGCAGCTGGGACTGGTTCCAGTCTACTTAACTGGGTGTGTCTCCCATAGACACCAATGCAATAGCAGCTGGGACTGGTTCCAGTCTACTTAACTGGGTGTGTCTCCCATAGACACCAATGCAATAGCAGCTGGGACTGGTTCCAGTCTACTTAACTGGGTGTGTCTCCCATAGACACCAATGCAATAGCAGCTGGGACTGGTTCCAGTCTACTTAACTGGGTGGGTCTCCCATAGACACCAATGCAATAGCAGCTGGGACTGGTTCCAGTCTACTGAACTGGGTGGGTCTCCCATAGACACCAATGCAATAGCAGCTGGGGCTGGTTCCAGTCTACTTAACTGGGTGGGTCTCCCATAGACACCAATGCAATAGCAGCTGGGACTGGTTCCAGTCTACTTAACTGGGTGTGTCTCCCATAGACACCAATGCAATAGCAGCTGGGACTGGTTCCAGTCTACTTAACTGGGTGTGTCTCCCATAGACACCAATGCAATAGCAGCTGGGACTGGTTCCAGTCTACTTAACTGGGTGGGTCTCCCATAGACACCAATGCAATAGCAGCTGGGACTGGTTCCAGTCTACTTAACTGGGTGGGTCTCCCATAGACACCAATGCAATAGCAGCTGGGACTGGTTCCAGTCTACTTAACTGGGTGGGTCTCCCATAGACACCAATGCAATAGCAGCTGGGACTGGTTCCAGTCTACTTAACTGGGTGGGTCTCCCATAGACACCAATGCAATAGCAGCTGGGACTGGTTCCAGTCTACTTAACTGGGTGTGTCTCCCATAGACACCAATGCAATAGCAGCTGGGGCTGGTTCCAGTCTCCTTAACTGGGTGTGTCTCCCATAGACACCAATGCAATAGCAGCTGGGACTGGTTCCAGTCTACTTAACTGGGTGTGTCTCCCATAGACACCAATGCAATAGCAGCTGGGACTGGTTCCAGTCTACTTAACTGGGTGGGTCTCCCATAGACACCAATGCAATAGCAGCTGGGACTGGTTCCAGTCTACTTAACTGGGTGTGTCTCCCATAGACACCAATGCAATAGCAGCTGGGACTGGTTCCAGTCTACTTAACTGGGTGTGTCTCCCATAGACACCAATGCAATAGCAGCTGGGACTGGTTCCAGTCTACTTAACTGGGTGGGTCTCCCATAGACACCAATGCAATAGCAGCTGGGACTGGTTCCAGTCTACTTAACTGGGTGGGTCTCCCATAGACACCAATGCAATAGCAGCTGGGACTGGTTCCAGTCTACTTAACTGGGTGGGTCTCCCATAGACACCAATGCAATAGCAGCTGGGACTGGTTCCAGTCTACTTAACTGGGTGTGTCTCCCATAGACACCAATGCAATAGCAGCTGGGACTGGTTCCAGTCTAGTTAACTGGGTGGGTCTCCCATAGACACCAATGCAATAGCAGCTGGGACTGGTTCCAGTCTACTTAACTGGGTGTGTCTCCCATAGACACCAATGCAATA
Organism: Coregonus lavaretus; assembly: GCF_964263955.1. Taxonomy (NCBI): domain Eukaryota; kingdom Metazoa; phylum Chordata; class Actinopteri; order Salmoniformes; family Salmonidae; genus Coregonus; species Coregonus lavaretus. Next base: position 56,517 of record NW_028156099.1, on the reverse strand, counting down.
GCAGCTGGGACTGGTTCCAGTCTAGTTAACTGGGTGGGTCTCCCATAGACACCAATGCAATAGCAGCTGGGACTGGTTCCAGTCTACTTAACTGGGTGGGTCTCCCATAGACACCAATGCAATAGCAGCTGGGACTGGTTCCAGTCTACTTAACTGGGTGGGTCTCCCATAGACACCAATGCAATAGCAGCTGGGACTGGTTCCAGTCTACTTAACTGGGTGGGTCTCCCATAGACACCAATGCAATAGCAGCTGGGACTGGTTCCAGTCTACTTAACTGGGTGGGTCTCCCATAGACACCAATGCAATAGCAGCTGGGACTGGTTCCAGTCTCCTTAACTGGGTGTGTCTCCCATAGACACCAATGCAATAGCAGCTGGGACTGGTTCCAGTCTACTTAACTGGGTGGGTCTCCCATAGACACCAATGCAATAGCAGCTGGGACTGGTTCCAGTCTCCTTAACTGGGTGTGTCTCCCATAGACACCAATGCAATAGCAGCTGGGACTGGTTCCAGTCTACTTAACTGGGTGTGTCTCCCATAGACACCAATGCAATAGCAGCTGGGACTGGTTCCAGTCTCCTTAACTGGGTGGGTCTCCCATAGACACCAATGCAATAGCAGCTGGGACTGGTTCCAGTCTACTTAACTGGGTGTGTCTCCCATAGACACCAATGCAATAGCAGCTGGGACTGGTTCCAGTCTCCTTAACTGGGTGGGTCTCCCATAGACACCAATGCAATAGCAGCTGGGACTGGTTCCAGTCTACTTAACTGGGTGTGTCTCCCATAGACACCAATGCAATAGCAGCTGGGACTGGTTCCAGTCTACTTAACTGGGTGGGTCTCCCATAGACACCAATGCAATAGCAGCTGGGACTGGTTCCAGTCTACTTAACTGGGTGTGTCTCCCATAGACACCAATGCAATAGCAGCTGGGACTGGTTCCAGTCTACTTAACTGGGTGTGTCTCCCATAGACACCAATGCAATAGCAGCTGGGACTGGTTCCAGTCTCCTTAACTGGGTGTGTCTCCCATAGACACCAATGCAATAGCAGCTGGGACTGGTTCCAGTCTACTTAACTGGGTGGGTCTCCCATAGACACCAATGCAATAGCAGCTGGGACTGGTTCCAGTCTACTTAACTGGGTGGGTCTCCCATAGACACCAATGCAATAGCAGCTGGGACTGGTTCCAGTCTGCTGAACTGGGTGTGTCTCCCATAGACACCAATGCAATAGCAGCTGGGACTGGTTCCAGTCTACTTAACTGGGTGTGTCTCCCATAGACACCAATGCAATAGCAGCTGGGACTGGTTCCAGTCTACTTAACTGGGTGGGTCTCCCATAGACACCAATGCAATAGCAGCTGGGACTGGTTCCAGTCTACTTAACTGGGTGGGTCTCCCATAGACACCAATGCAATAGCAGCTGGGACTGGTTCCAGTCTACTTAACTGGGTGGGTCTCCCATAGACACCAATGCAATAGCAGCTGGGACTGGTTCCAGTCTACTTAACTGGGTGGGTCTCCCATAGACACCAATGCAATAGCAGCTGGGACTGGTTCCAGTCTACTTAACTGGGTGTGTCTCCCATAGACACCAATGCAATAGCAGCTGGGACTGGTTCCAGTCTACTTAACTGGGTGTGTCTCCCATAGACACCAATGCAATAGCAGCTGGGACTGGTTCCAGTCTACTTAACTGGGTGGGTCTCCCATAGACACCAATGCAATAGCAGCTGGGACTGGTTCCAGTCTACTTAACTGGGTGTGTCTCCCATAGACACCAATGCAATAGCAGCTGGGACTGGTTCCAGTCTCCTTAACTGGGTGTGTCTCCCATAGACACCAATGCAATAGCAGCTGGGACTGGTTCCAGTCTACTTAACTGGGTGTGTCTCCCATAGACACCAATGCAATAGCAGCTGGGACTGGTTCCAGTCTACTTAACTGGGTGTGTCTCCCATAGACACCAATGCAATAGCAGCTGGGACTGGTTCCAGTCTAGTTAACTGGGTGGGTCTCCCATAGACACCAATGCAATAGCAGCTGGGACTGGTTCCAGTCTACTTAACTGGGTGTGTCTCCCATAGACACCAATGCAATAGCAGCTGGGACTGGTTCCAGTCTACTTAACTGGGTGGGTCTCCCATAGACACCAATGCAATAGCAGCTGGGACTGGTTCCAGTCTCCTTAACTGGGTGTGTCTCCCATAGACACCAATGCAATAGCAGCTGGGACTGGTTCCAGTCTCCTTAACTGGGTGGGTCTCCCATAGACACCAATGCAATAGCAGCTGGGACTGGTTCCAGTCTACTTAACTGGGTGTGTCTCCCATAGACACCAATGCAATAGCAGCTGGGACTGGTTCCAGTCTACTTAACTGGGTGTGTCTCCCATAGACACCAATGCAATAGCAGCTGGGACTGGTTCCAGTCTACTTAACTGGGTGGGTCTCCCATAGACACCAATGCAATAGCAGCTGGGGCTGGTTCCAGTCTACTTAACTGGGTGTGTCTCCCATAGACACCAATGCAATAGCAGCTGGGACTGGTTCCAGTCTACTTAACTGGGTGGGTCTCCCATAGACACCAATGCAATAGCAGCTGGGACTGGTTCCAGTCTACTTAACTGGGTGTGTCTCCCATAGACACCAATGCAATAGCAGCTGGGACTGGTTCCAGTCTACTGAACTGGGTGGGTCTCCCATAGACACCAATGCAATAGCAGCTGGGACTGGTTCCAGTCTCCTTAACTGGGTGGGTCTCCCATAGACACCAATGCAATAGCAGCTGGGACTGGTTCCAGTCTACTTAACTGGGTGGGTCTCCCATAGACACCAATGCAATAGCAGCTGGGACTGGTTCCAGTCTCCTTAACTGGGTGGGTCTCCCATAGACACCAATGCAATAGCAGCTGGGACTGGTTCCAGTCTACTTAACTGGGTGTGTCTCCCATAGACACCAATGCAATAGCAGCTGGGACTGGTCTGCTTAGTTCATTGACTTTCATTGAACTAGAAAAAAAAACCTGAAAATACCAGCGAGTGGGGTGTCTGGTTTCCTCTTCTGTCTCTGATGAAGGAAGAGAAAACCTGGACAATCTAATAGAGTACCACAGTATGAGTCATAATATCATCAAACCTAGCGGTCAAACACGGAAATGGTTCTAATTGTTTTTCCACCATTGATTTATTTATTTTTTCCCATCATTTTCTATGGGGATTTTCTAAACCCTTTAAATAAGGGCTGTGTTTCGTGGAGGCTTACCCTGGCGTGGCATTTTGATAATTGTGTAAATCTCAATTGGACAAGGTGACTTTTATTAATATATTGGCCTGTATTGAAATACAAATGCCTGTCTCAAGCTTCACATCACCAGGTCCTCTGTAGCTCAATTGGTAGAGCACGGCGCTTGTAACGCCAAGGTAGTGGGTTCGATCCCCGGGACCACCCATACACAAAAATGTATGCACGCATGACTAAGTCGCTTTGGATAAAAGCGTCTGCTAAATGGCATATTATTATTTATTTATTTTTTATTTTTTTATTTTTTTATGATCTGGACTAGACTGCCAAAACCAGGCAAAGGTAAGATGTTAGCTACATTTTGTAATGATTAAATGAGCTACATTTGTTTAAATTGACAGTTCTGTGAACTTTCTTGGGCAAGTTTTACATTTACACAATACCCGTTATCTAGATAGTTAGCTCATGGTTAGCTGGTTAGCAACATTAGCCTGGCTACATGGCTACATTACACAATACCCGTTATCTAGATAGTTAGCTCATGGTTAGCTGGTTAGCAACATTAGCCTGGCTACATGGCTACATTACACAATACCCGTTATCTAGGTAGTTAGCTCATGGTTAGCTGGTTAGCAACATTAGCCTGGCTACATGGCTACTTTACACAATACCCGTTATCTAGATAGTTAGCTCATGGTTAGCTGGTTAGCAACATTAGCCTGGCTACATGGCTACTTTACACAATACCCGTTATCTAGATAGTTAGCTCATGGTTAGCTGGTTAGCAACATTAGCCTGGCTACATGGCTACTTTACACACTACCCGTCATCTAGATAGTTAGCTCATGGTTAGCTGGTTAGCAACATTAGCCTGGCTACATGGCTACATTAGCCATCTATTTGTCTAGCCATTAAAATGCATTGGGAATTCATAAAGACTAGTTTAGCTTTCTCTAGCTTGCTAGTTAACTTGCTAGCTAACTTAGATGGTGAAGCTAGACGTTCTTGATAGTGTATGTTTGTGTCTGTGGGTGAAGGGTGGGTGTTCTAATTTCAGTAATACTTGAAGCTAGCTACCCCAGCTAGCTATATTATTTAGTCTGGCTTTTTGAGAGGTTTCAGAGATGGACTGATTTTAGCGTCTCTCGAGTCAACAGTGTGCTTACTGTACTGCGGGAAGACATTGATCTGTTTGCTGTTACCCTCTGGACAGCCAATCATTTTAGTTCTACCTGCTATGGTGGCTTATAGTAGACAAGGTTATGTGACCTTATTTAGTCCTACCTGCTATGGTGGCTTTTAAATGAATTGGGATTCACACATTTGTTTTTTTAGGTAGAATTACTGTCATGGTATTGATGCCATATTGTAAACCTTGTTAGCACCTTCTCTATTCCAGAACCAATGGGCGTGCCTGAGTCTCATCACCTCTCAACTAGGTCAGCTGTTTCAACCTGGAACACTATTCTGAGTCTCATCACCTCTCAACTAGGTCAGCTGTTTCAACCTGGAACACTATTCTGAGTCTCATCACCTCTCAACTAGGTCAGCTGTTTCAACCTGGAACACTATTCTGAGTCTCATCACCTCTCCACTAGGTCAGCTGTTTCAACCTGGAACACTGTTCTCCTGCTTTGGTCTGTTTCAGTCATTGCAGGAAGTCTTAAAGAGCAGGAGTGTGTGCAGGGTTTTGTCCCAGCCCAGCTGTAACACCTGACTTAAATAATCAACATAACGAATCACGGCGATAGGCTATGATTTATAATCAGATATGAGCTGGGCTGGAACAAAAGCTTATACACACTCCTGCCAATCAGATCTGGATTCATTTAGATGGTATTGATATATAAATCATGCGCCACTCTCTAGTCTCCAATGGTCCCAGTACCGGTTGATTATCAGGCATCTCTAGTCTCCAATGGTCCCAGTACCGGTTGATTATCAGGCATCCCTAGTCTCCAATGGTCCCAGGACTGGTTGATTATCAGGCATCCCTAGTCTCCAATGGTCCCAGTACCGGTTGATTATCAGGCATCCCTAGTCTCCAATGGTCCCAGTACCGGTTGATTATCAGGCATCCCTAGTCTCCAATGGTCCCAGTACCGGTTGATTCTCAGGCATCCCTAGTCTCCAATGGTCCCAGTACCGGTTGATTCTCAGGCATCCCTAGTCTCCAATGGTCCCAGTACCGGTTGATTCTCAGGCATCCCTAGTCTCCAATGGTCCCAGTACTGGTTGATTCTCAGGCATCCCTAGTATCCAATGGTCCCAGTACCGGTTGATTATCAGGCATCCCTAGTCTCCAATGGTCCCAGTACCGGTTGATTATCAGGCATCCCTAGTCTCCAATGGTCCCAGTACTGGTTGATTCTCAGGCATCCCTAGTCTCCAATGGTCCCAGTACTGGTTGATTCTCAGGCATCCCTAGTCTCCAATGGTCCCAGTACTGGTTGATTATCAGGCATCCCTAGTCTCCAATGGTCCCAGTACTGGTTGATTATCAGGCATCCCTAGTCTCCAATGGTCCCAGTACTGGTTGATTATCAGGCATCCCTAGTCGCCAATGGTCCCAGTACTGGTTGATTATCAGGCATCCCTAGTCTCCAATGGTCCAGTACTGGTTGAATATCAGGCATCCCTAGTCTCCAATGGTCCCAGTACTGGTTGATTATCAGGCATCCCTAGTCTCCAATGGTCCCAGTACTGGTTGATTATCAGGCATCCCTAGTCTCCAATGGTCCCAGTACTGGTTGATTCTCAGGCATCCCTAGTCTCCAATGGTCCCAGTACTGGTTGATTCTCAGGCATCCCTAGTATCCAATGGTCCCAGTACCGGTTGATTATCAGGCATCCCTAGTCTCCAATGGTCCCAGTACCGGTTGATTATCAGGCATCCCTAGTCTCCAATGGTCCCAGTACTGGTTGATTCTCAGGCATCCCTAGTCTCCAATGGTCCCAGTACTGGTTGATTCTCAGGCATCCCTAGTCTCCAATGGTCCCAGTACTGGTTGATTCTCAGGCATCTCTAGTCTCCAATGGTCCCAGTACTGGTTGATTATCAGACATCCCTAGTCTCCAATGGTCCCAATACTGGTTGATTATCAGGCATCCCTAGTCTCCAATGGTCCCAGTACTGGTTGATTATCAGGCATCCCTAGTCTCCAATGGTCCCAGTACTGGTTGATTATCAGGCATCCCTAGTCTCCAATGGTCCCAGTACTGGTTGATTATCAGGCATCCCTAGTCGCCAATGGTCCCAGTACTGGTTGATTATCAGGCATCCCTAGTCTCCAATGGTCCAGTACTGGTTGAATATCAGGCATCCCTAGTCTCCAATGGTCCCAGTACTGGTTGATTATCAGGCATCCCTAGTCTCCAATGGTCCCAGTACTGGTTGATTATCAGGCATCCCTAGTCTCCAATGGTCCCAGTACTGGTTGATTATCAGGCATCCCTAATCTCCAATGGTCCCAGTACTGGTTGATATTCAGGCATTCCTATGGACAGATACTCCAATCTTCTTCTTTATTCTTCTTGCTTTGCAGCTCCTTCATGGTTATCTTTGGTCTCTTTGTTGCCTCTCTGATTAATGCCCTCCTTGCCTGGTCTGTGAGTTTTGGTGGGCGACCCTCTCTTGGCAGGTTTGTTGTGGTGCCATATTCTTTCCATTTTTAATAATGGATTTAATGGTGCTCTGTGAGATGTTCAAAGTTTCTGATATTTTTTTATAACCCAACCCTGATCTGTACTTCTCCACAACTTTGTCCCTGACCTGTTTGGAGAGCTCCTTGGTCTTCATGGTGCCGCTTGCTTGGTGGTGCCCCTTGCTTAGTGGTGTTGCAGACTCTGGGGCCTTTCAGAACAGGTGTATATATACTGAGATCATGTGACACTTAGATTGCACACAGGTGGACTTTATTTAACTAATTATGTGACTTCTGAAGGTAATTGGTTGCACCAGATCTTATGTAGGGGCTTCATAGCAAAGGGGGTGAATACATATGCACGCACTACTTTTCCGTTATTTATTTTGCAGAATTTTTTGAAACATGTTATTTTTTTCATTTCACTTTCACCAATTCGGACTATTTTGTGTATGTTCATTACATGAAATCCAAATAAAAATCAATTTAAATTACCGGTGGTAATGCTACAAAATAGGAGAAACGCCAAGGGGGATGAATACTTTTGCAAGGCACTTTAGAGATGAATATATTGAGTGTGTACACTACCGGTCAAAAGTTTTAGAACACCTACTCATTCAAGGGTTTTTCCTTAATTTTTGCTATTTTCTACATTGTAGAATAATAGTGAAGACATCAAAACTATGAAATAACACATATGGAATCATGTAGTAACCAAAAAAGTGTTAAACAAATCAAAATATATTTCATATTCAAAATAGCCACCCTTTGCCTTGATGACAGCTTTGCACACTCTTGGCATTCTCTCAACCAGCTTCATAAGGTAGTCACCTGGAATGCATTTCAATTAACAGGTGTTCCTTCTTAAAAGTTAATTTGTGGAATTACTTAACTTCTTAATGCGTTTGAGCCAATCACTTGTTGTGACAAGGTAGGGGGGTATACAGAAGATAGTCATATTTGGTTAAAAAAAACAAGTCCATATTATAGCAAAAACAGCTCAAATAAGCTAAGAGAAATGACAGTCCATTATTACTTTAAGACATGGTCAGTCAATACGGAAAATATCAAGAACTTTGAACGTTTTTTCAAGTGCAGTCGCAAAAACCATCAAGCGCTATGATGAAACTGGCTCTCATGAGGACCGCCACAGGAATGGAAGACCCAGAGTTACCTCTGCTGCAGAGGATAAGTTCATTAGAGTTACCAGCCTCAGAAATTGCAGCCCAAATAAATGCTTCACAGAGTTCAAGTAACAGACACATCTCAACATCAACTGTTCAGAGGGGACCGTGTGAATCAGGCCTTCATGGTCAAATTGCTGCAAAGAAACCATTACTAAAGGACATCAATAAGAAGAAGAGACCTGCTTGGGCCAAGAAACACGAGCAATAGACCGGTGGAAATTTGTCCTTTGGTCTGGAGTCCAAATTGGAGATTTTTGGTTCCAACCGCTGTGTCTTTGTGAGACGCGGTGTGGGTGAACGGATGATCTCCGCATGTGTATTTCCCACCGTAAAGCATGAAGGAGGAGGTGTTATGTTGTGTGGGTGCTTTGCTGGTGACACTGTCAGTGATTTATTTAGAATTCAAGGCACACTTAACCAGCATGGCTACCACAGCATTCTGCAGTGATACGCCATCCCGTCTGGTTTGGGCTTAGTGGAACTATCATTTGTTTTTCAACAGGACAATGACCCAACACACCTCCAGGCTGTGTAAGGGCTATTTGACCAAGAAGTAGAGTGATGGAGTGCTGCATCAGATGACCTGGCCTCCACAATCCCCCGACCTTAACCAAATTGAGATGGTTTGGGATGAGTCGGACCGCAGAGTGAAGGAAAAGCAGCCAACAAGTGCTCAGCATATGTGGGAACTCCTTCAAGACTGTTGGAAAAGCATTCCAGGTGAAGCTGGTTGAGAGAATGCCAAGCATGTGCAAAGCTGTCATCAAGGCAAAGGGTGTCTATTTGAAGAATCTCAAATATAAAATATATTTTGATTTGTTTAACACTTTTTTGGTTACTACATGATTCCATATGTGTTATTTCATAGTTTTGATGTCTTCACTATTATTCTACAACGTGGAAAATAGTAAAAATGAAGAAAGACTTTTGACCGGTAGTGTAGGGGTGTGTGTTATCATGTGTATGTGTGTCTGTACCTGTGTGTGTGTCTCTTCATAGTCCCCGCTGTTCAATAAGGTGTATTTTTATCTGTTTTTTAAAATTGTGGAATAGAGTTCCATGTAGTCATATCTCTATGTATTACTGTGCGCCTCCCATAGTCTGTTCTGGACGTTGGGACTGTGAAGAGACCTCTGGTGGCATGTCTTGTGGGGTATGCATGGGTGTCCGAGCTGTGTGATAGTAGTTTAAACAGACAGCTCGGTGCATTCAGCATGTCAATACTTCTTACAAAAACAAGTAGTGATGAAGTCAATTTCTCTCTACTTTGAGCAATTAGAGATTGACATGCATATTATTCATGTTAGGTCTCTGTGTACATTTAAGGGCCAGCCGTGCTGCCCTATTCTCAGCCAAATGTAATTTTGTGGCACCTGATCACACGAGTTAAAACTAGGACCTGCCTTATTGATATTGTTGTTAAGAAGGCAGAGCAGCGCTTTATTATGGACAGACTTCTCCCCATCTTAGCTACTGTTGTATCAACATGTTTTGACCATGACAGTTTACAATCCAGGGTTACTGCAAGCAGTTTAGTCACCTCAACATGCTCAATTAACACATTATTAATTACAAGATTTAGTTGAGATTTAGGGTTTAGTGAATGATTTGTGGTCCTCTGTAGCTCAGCTGGTAGAGCACGGCACTTGTAACGCCAAGGTAGTGGGTTCGATCCCCGGGACCACCCATACACAAAAAAAAAATGTATGCACGCATGACTGTAAGTCGCTTTGGATAAAAGCGTCTGCTAAATGGCATATTATTATTATTTATTATTATATTTGTCCCAAATACAATGCTTTTTTGTTTTTGAAATATTTAGGACTAATTTATTTCTTGCCACCCATTCTGAAACTGACTGCAGCTCTTTGTGTTGCAGGGATTTCACTTGCTGTAGTAGCTGACTTGTAAAGTGTTGGGTCATCCGTATACATAGACACACTGGCTTTACTCAAAGCCAGTGGCATGTCGTTAGTAAAGATTGGAAAAAGTAAGGGGCTTAGACAGCTGCCCTGGGGAATTCCTGATACTACCTGGATGATGTTGGAGAGGCTTCCATTAAAGAACACCCTCTTGAACAGTATAAAACAATCAGAATGGAGAAAGATCCATTTGAAATCACTTAGAATGTATGTGTTGCCACCCTAGGGTCATAATTTAGAACTTTTATTATTCAAAAACATAAAATACCTTCAAAAATGTGAAAAATATTGTGATATATTTTGTCCGTATCTCCCAGCTTTTTGTTTAATTTATGTATACTTTTGTTAACATTGATGTTTGTTTACCGTTTTAACAGAAGTGCTTAATTTTGATTCACTGAAGCGGCCCATTAGTAAAAGCCAATCACATTGGCCTATTACCATAGGAGCCTATCAAATTGGAAGGCTGTGGCCCCGGCCACAGGGCAGCTTGATGCGTTCGTTTATCAGGCCAGATCTGGTGTGCCTGTGTAGAGAGCGCCTGTATCAGGCCAGATCTGTGTTTAGGCCAGGGAGGGTTGACCTCAGATGAAGAGATCCATCCCAATGTCTCTCTGCTAATTACTGCATGGCACTACTAATGGGTGCCTGGTTACTTGATGTTTTAAATATGAAAAACATCTTAAAGATAAGTGAGCCACTAAAGGGTAGGAGTCCCTAAAGGAGAATCCTCAAGGCCTGGTGACATGAGGTGACATGGAAGTGAACCCTAATGCATAGTGCATGTTACCAGTCATTCATTCATTCATCAGGCAGGCATCAGGCAGGCATCATTCCACTGGAGAAGATCCTTAGACACAGTGTGAAGATTAAACCCTACAATCAGAAACATTTGTCTCCGGGTGTTTCTCAATATGCATACTACCTTGCTACACACCCTCATGCTCCGAGTGCGTTCTCAGACTACGTTCTCTTGAGTACGTTCTTGAAAGGTCGCTGGTTCTAATCCCCGAGCCAACTAGGTGAAAAATCTGTCGATGTGCCCTTGAGCAAGGCACTTAACCCTAATTGCTCCTGTAAGTCGCTCTGGATAAGAGCGTCTGCTAAAATGACTAAAATGTAAATGTAAATGTAAAATGTGAGTACGAGAGTGTGGAGAATGCATAAAACATTACTCTTGAGAAGCACTCCCTCTACTGTGTTACCTCAGGCTGCTCCTCCCCCTTCACTGACCCCTCCCCCTACTGTATTACCTCAGGCTGCTCCTCCCCCTTCACTGACCCCTCCCCCTATTGTATTACCTCAGGCTGCTCCTCCCCCTTCACTGACCCCTCCCCTCTACTGTGTTACCTCAGGCTGCTCCTCCCCGTTCACTGACCCCTCCCCCTACTATATTACCTCAGGCTGCTCCTCCCCCTTCACTGACCCCTCCCTCTACTGTGTTACCTCAGGCTGCTCCTCCCCCTTCACTGACCCCTCCCTCTACTGTGTTACCTCAGGCTGCTCCTCCCCCTTCACTGACCCCTCCCCCTACTGTATTACCTCAGGCTGCTCCTCCCCCTTCACTGACCCCTCCCCCTATTGTATTACCTCAGGCTGCTCCTCCCCGTTCACTGACCCCTCCCTCTACTGTGTTACCTCAGGCTGCGCCTCCCCGTTCACTGACCCCTCCCCCTACTGTATTACCTCAGGCTGCTCCTCCCCGTTCACTGACCCCTCCCTCTACTGTATTACCTCAGGCTGCTCCTCCCCGTTCACTGACCCCTCCCCCTACTGTATTACCTCAGGCTGCTCCTCCCCGTTCACTGACCCCTCCCCCTACTATATTACCTCAGGCTGCTCCTCCCCGTTCACTGACCCCTCCCCCTACTGTATTACCTCAGGCTGCTCCTCCCCGTTCACTGACCCCTCCCCCTACTGTATTACCTCAGGCTGCTCCTCCCCGTTCACTGACCCCTCCCCCTACTATATTACCTCAGGCTGCTCCTCCCCGTTCACTGACCCCTCCCCCTACTGTATTACCTCAGGCTGCTCCTCCCCGTTCACTGACCCCTCCCCCTACTGTATTACCTCAGGCTGCTCCTCCCCGTTCACTGACCCCTCCCCCTACTGTGTTACCTCAGGCTGCTCCTCCCCCTTCACTGACCCCTCCCCTCTACTGTGTTACCTCAGGCTGCTCCTCCCCGTTCACTGACCCCTCCCCCTACTGTATTACCTCAGGCTGCTCCTCCCCGTTCACTGAACCTTCTCCAAGATATAAACAAAGCAATCGTTTTACTTCAGAATTATCAGCTAGATGTTTGAATAGCTAGCCAGCTAGTTAAACAGGCAAAAATGACCTAAAAAACTAATATTATGCAAGATAGATGTACATTTTTCGTGGGTAGCTAGCTAACAATTCTTCGTGGCTATCTGGCTAGCCAGTTAGCCCTATTAACAGTAGTAGCTAGCCAGTTAGCCCTATTAACAGTAGCAGCTAGCCAGTTAGCCATATTAACAGTAGTAGCTAGCCAGTTATCCCTATTAACAGTAGTAGCTAGCCAGTTAGCCCTATTAACAGTAGTAGCTAGCCAGTTAGCCCTATTGACAGTAGTAGCTAGCCAGTTAGCCCTATTAACAGTAGCAGCTAGCCAGTTAGCCCTATTGACAGTAGTAGCTAGCCAGTTAGCCCTATTAACAGTAGTAGCTAGCCAGTTAGCCCTATTAACTTATGGGCTTGTGATCTACAGTGCGTAGGCAGGTAAACATGCCAAAATGAACACAGCAAGTAGAACACAGCAAGTATTTATTAACGTATCAAGATAAAATATTGTGAATAGGCAACATTTCATTCCGAAGTCATACCATGTATTTTCTCTTGCTTCAGCTCAGATAATGTCCGCCATTGATCTCAAGAAATGTTGCGTCGTTTTTTACATAGTTGCGTCATATTTCTTTGCATACTTTGCCGTTGAAGCTTGCATCGATGCATGCTTCAAAATATGTACAAACTGATTACGCATTCGAGAAGTGCCCTCCGGGCTCCGTTTCGCATACTTTGATTTGGACTCCTACTCCTGCCCTCCCGTGCTGTGATTGGCTCGGAGCACGGTAGTACGCCCTCTGTTTCCCCTCTGGCACAGCACTACTTTGTTACATGCTTCTGCCTCAGAAATCCCTTCCGCTTACAGACAGACAGTTCTCTGAACTATTGTCTCTTCTTGGCTGTCGCAATTCATGACAATATGATACGATACAAAATAACACAGATTAGAAATCGAGAAGACTAGTAGGGAATTAGTTATCGACCTGACACACACACTGTCTCTCTCTCTCTCTCTCACACACACCCTCGGTCTATCTCGCTCTGTCTCTCTCTCTCTCTCTCTCCAGGGGATTAGTATCAGGCTGTCTGTTTCTGCCTCAGTCTCTGATGTCCCTCCCTCAGCCCAGTCGGAGCCACAGACGGGTTTTCCTCAGCTGTTCTGCCCTGTGGGGGAAAGCATTTCCAGGGGATTAGTATCAGCCCTAATAACCAGTGGCTGGCTGAGAGTCAGAGCAGCGAAAACACTTCCAGACAGACATTCATATCATCTGATATCACTCACAGCTAACGGGGGGCCTCAGCGGCTCTGTGATCCTGGGTTGGGATAGGGGTTAAGGCGTCCGCGTGCTTCCTGCATGCTTCCCAGGGTTCCATACAGCAGGGGCCAGGTGAAGTCAGGTACCAGGTGCTCACAGCTGCTCTGTGATCCTGGGCTAAGGTTAGGGTTAGAAGAGGCCCATTCCTGGGCTAAGGTTCGGGTTAGAAGAGGCCCATACAGGATTCCCACCTGCTTTATGACAGCAGGGACAGACCTGAGGACATACTGGGGGTTGTTTTAGTCAGCAGTCACTAGAGACCGAAGCAGTTCACGTATGAAAAAAACACCAAAACAGACATGCAGCTATCTGAGATCCTTCCATTCTACTCTGCCAATAGGGTCCGGGAGCGGCGAAGAGAAGCCGTTTGAGACCCTTCCATTCTACTCTGATGAGAGCAGGGAGCAGAGCAGGAGCGGTCCATATCTCTGAATAGCACCTCACTAAACAGAACCCTCCAATCAGGCCATCCTAGCAGGTTTGAATGGTATTAGTGCTAAGCCTCTGGCTCTATAGATCCCTTGGTGAAAGGCCTTGCCCAGCCACCAGCACACACTGAGAGGGTCTTTCAGTCTGTCACCCAGTTCCTCTTCCTGTGAATGAGAGGTGCTAGGTGGTTCGGAAGCCACTCGATACGGGACTGGGATAACTCCAATCTCCTCTGTTAGATAAAGGTTACAGGTGGTTCGGAAGCCACTCGATACGGGACTGGGATAACTCCAATCTCCTCTGTTAGATAAAGGTTACAGGTGGTTCGGAAGCCACTCGATACGGGACTGGGATAACTCCAATCTCCTCTGTTAGATAAAGGTTACAGGTGGTTCGGAAGTCACTCGATACGGGACTGGGATAACTCCAATCTCCTCTGTTAGATAAAAGTTACAGGTGGTTCGGAAGTCACTCGATACGGGACTGGGATAACTCCAATCTCCTCTGTTAGATAAAGGTTACAGGTGGTTCGGAAGTCACTCGATACGGGACTGGGATAACTCCAATCTCCTCTGTTAGATAAAGGTTACAGGTGGTTCGGAAGCCACTCGATACGGGACTGGGATAACTCCAATCTCCTCTGTTAGATAAAGGTTACAGGTGGTTCGGAAGTCACTCGATACGGGACTGGGATAACTCCAATCTCCTCTGTTAGATAAAGGTTACAGGTGGTTCGGAAGCCACTCGATACGGGACTGGGATAACTCCAATCTCCTCTGTTAGATAAAGGTTACAGGTGGTTCGGAAGCCACTCGATACGGGACTGGGATAACTCCAATCTCCTCTGTTAGATAAAGGTTACAGGTGGTTCGGAAGTCACTCGATACGGGACTGGGATAACTCCAATCTCCTCTGTTAGATAAAGGTTACAGGTGGTTCGGAAGTCACTCGATACGGGACTGGGATAACTCCAATCTCCTCTGTTAGATAAAGGTTACAGGTGGTTCGGAAGTCACTCGATACGGGACTGGGATAACTCCAATCTCCTCTGTTAGATAAAGGTTACAGGTGGTTCGGAAGCCACTCGATACGGGACTGGGATAACTCCAATCTCCTCTGTTAGATAAAGGTTACAGGTGGTTCGGAAGCCACTCGATACGGGACTGGGATAACTCCAATCTCCTATGTTAGATAAAGGTTACAGGTGGTTCGGAAGCCACTCGATACGGGACTGGGATAACTCCAATCTCCTCTGTTAGATAAAGGTTACAGGTGGTTCGGAAGCCACTCGATACGGGACTGGGATAACTCCAATCTCCTCTGTTAGATAAAGGTTACAGGTGGTTCGGAAGCCACTCGATACGGGACTGGGATAACTCCAATCTCCTCTGTTAGATAAAGGTTACAGGTGGTTCGGAAGTCACTCGATACGGGACTGGGATAACTCCAATCTCCTCTGTTAGATAAAGGTTACAGGTGGTTCGGAAGTCACTCGATACGGGACTGGGATAACTCCAATCTCCTCTGTTAGATAAAGGTTACAGGTGGTTCGGAAGCCACTCGATACGGGACTGGGATAACTCCAATCTCCTCTGTTAGATAAAAGTTACAGGTGGTTCGGAAGTCACTCGATACGGGACTGGGATAACTCCAATCTCCTCTGTTAGATAAAGGTTACAGGTGGTTCGGAAGCCACTCGATACGGGACTGGGATAACTCCAATCTCCTCTGTTAGATAAAGGTTACAGGTGGTTCGGAAGCCACTCGATACGGGACTGGGATAACTCCAATCTCCTCTGTTAGATAAAGGTTACAGGTGGTTCGGAAGCCACTCGATACGGGACTGGGATAACTCCAATCTCCTCTGTTAGATAAAGGTTACAGGTGGTTCGGAAGCCACTCGATACGGGACTGGGATAACTCCAATCTCCTCTGTTAGATAAAGGTTACAGGTGGTTCGGAAGCCACTCGATACGGGACTGGGATAACTCCAATCTCCTCTGTTAGATAAAGGTTACAGGTGGTTCGGAAGCCACTCGATACGGGACTGGGATAACTCCAATCTCCTCTGTTAGATAAAGGTTACAGGTGGTTCGGAAGCCACTCGATACGGGACTGGGATAACTCCAATCTCCTCTGTTAGATAAAGGTTACAGGTGGTTCGGAAGCCACTCGATACGGGACTGGGATAACTCCAATCTCCTCTGTTAGATAAAGGTTACAGGTGGTTCGGAAGCCACTCGATACGGGACTGGGATAACTCCAATCTCCTCTGTTAGATAAAGGTTACAGGTGGTTCGGAAGCCACTCGATACGGGACTGGGATAACTCCAATCTCCTCTGTTAGATAAAAGTTACAGGTGGTTCGGAAGTCACTCGATACGGGACTGGGATAACTCCAATCTCCTCTGTTAGATAAAGGTTACAGGTGGTTCGGAAGCCACTCGATACGGGACTGGGATAACTCCAATCTCCTCTGTTAGATAAAGGTTACAGGTGGTTCGGAAGTCACTCGATACGGGACTGGGATAACTCCAATCTCCTCTGTTAGATAAAGGTTACAGGTGGTTCGGAAGTCACTCGATACGGGACTGGGATAACTCCAATCTCCTCTGTTAGATAAAGGTTACAGGTGGTTCGGAAGCCACTCGATACGGGACTGGGATAACTCCAATCTCCTCTGTTAGATAAAAGTTACAGGTGGTTCGGAAGTCACTCGATACGGGACTGGGATAACTCCAATCTCCTCTGTTAGATAAAGGTTACAGGTGGTTCGGAAGCCACTCGATACGGGACTGGGATAACTCCAATCTCCTCTGTTAGATAAAGGTTACAGGTGGTTCGGAAGCCACTCGATACGGGACTGGGATAACTCCAATCTCCTCTGTTAGATAAAGGTTACAGGTGGTTCGGAAGCCACTCGATACGGGACTGGGATAACTCCAATCTCCTCTGTTAGATAAAGGTTACAGGTGGTTCGGAAGCCACTCGATACGGGACTGGGATAACTCCAATCTCCTCTGTTAGATAAAGGTTACAGGTGGTTCGGAAGCCACTCGATATGGGACTGGGATAACTCCAATCTCCTCTGATAGATAAAGGTTACAGGTGGTTCGGAAGCCACTCGATACGGGACTGGGATAACTCCAATCTCCTCTGTTAGATAAAGGTTACAGGTGGTTCGGAAGCCACTCGATACGGGACTGGGATAACTCCAATCTCCTCTGTTAGATAAAGGTTACAGGTGGTTCGGAAGCCACTCGATACGGGACTGGGATAACTCCAATCTCCTCTGTTAGATAAAGGTTACAGGTGGTTCGGAAGCCACTCGATACGGGACTGGGATAACTCCAATCTCCTCTGTTAGATAAAGGTTACAGGTGGTTCGGAAGCCACTCGATACGGGACTGGGATAACTCCAATCTCCTCTGTTAGATAAAGGTTACAGGTGGTTCGGAAGTCACTCGATACGGGACTGGGATAACTCCAATCTCCTCTGTTAGATAAAGGTTACAGGTGGTTCGGAAGTCACTCGATACGGGACTGGGATAACTCCAATCTCCTCTGTTAGATAAAGGTTACAGGTGGTTCGGAAGTCACTCGATACGGGACTGGGATAACTCCAATCTCCTCTGTTAGATAAAGGTTACAGGTGGTTCGGAAGTCACTCGATACGGGACTGGGATAACTCCAATCTCCTCTGTTAGATAAAGGTTACAGGTGGTTCGGAAGTCACTCGATACGGGACTGGGATAACTCCAATCTCCTCTGTTAGATAAAGGTTACAGGTGGTTCGGAAGTCACTTGATACGGGACTGGGATAACTCCAATCTCCTCTGTTAGATAAAGGTTACTGGGAGATTGCTCTCTCCCGCTACTCACATTTGAAGTGCTGCGATTCAACACAGCAGCAGCCCTGCCATCACACACTCTATCTAGCCCTTGTTTTACTAGATCAGTTGACTGAGAACACGTTCTCATTTACAGCAACAAGCTGGGGAATAGTTTCAGTGGAGAGGAGTGAGCCAATTGAAAGCTGGGGATGATTAGGTGGCCATGATGGTATGAGGACCAGATTGGGACTTTAGCCAGGACACCGGGGGTTAACACTCCTACGGTAAGAGCCATGGGATCTGTAGTGACCACAGAGAGTCAGGACACCTGTTTAACGGGGTTAACACTCCTACAGTAAGAGCCATGGGATCTGTAGTGACCACATAGAGTCAGGACACCTGTTTAACGGGGTTAACACTCCTACGGTAAGAGCCATGGGATCTGTAGTGACCACAGAGAGTCAGGACACCTGTTTAACGGGGTTAACACTCCTACGGTAAGAGCCATGGGATCTTTAGTGACCACAGAGAGTCCGGACACCTGTTTAACGTCCCATCCGAAAGACCCTACACAGGGCAACGTCCCCAATCACTGCCCTGGGGCATTGGGATATTTTATATTAGACCAGAGGAAAGAGTGGCTCCTACTGGCCCTCCAACACCACTTCCATCAGCATCTGGTCTCCCATCCAGGGACCGACCAGGACCAACCCTGCTTAGCTTCAGAGGCCAGTCAGCAGTGGGATACAGGGTGGTATGCTGCTGGCTTTCTCCACTCACAAGATAATGTCCTCTCTGTGTGTGTTGCATCTCCTGGACCTGTTCATGGTATGGGACTGGTCTACGTACCTGACAAACACACACACACACACACTAATGTTGTAATGTCCTCTCTGTGTGTTGCAGCTCCTGGACCTGTTCATGGTATGGGACTGGTCTACGTATCTGGCTGACTACGGACAGCCCACCTCCAAGTACCTCCGGGTCAACCCCTCCACTGCGCTAGCACTTTTGGAAAAGTGAGTACTGACGTTTCTACTGTCTCTACTCAATGTGTAGTCAGTTTGTAGTTCTACTGTCTCTACTGTCTCTATTCAATGTGTAGTCAGTTTGTAGTTCTACTGTCTCTACTCAATGTGTAGTCAGTTTGTAGTTCTTCTGTCTCTACTCAATGTGTAGTCAGTTTGTAGTTCTTCTGTCTCTACTCAATGTGTAGTCAGTTTGTAGTTCTACTGTCCTGGTTAGACCTAACTTAGTCTCTGTCTTCTCTAACCCACTAGACCTCTTAGCCTGTCCTTTATCTGTACACTAAATATCTTCATATTCACAACTTCTCTTCTCTTCTCTACATGTCTTTGAACCTCTACCATGCAGAGTCTACAGGGGGTATGTTAGACATTTTGGCTTATTTGTTTCTTCCCATGGTCTGGTGTCCATTGAAAGTCATTTACTCCATATGGGTTAGAGTCAGTTACTCCATATGGGTTAGTCATTTACTCCATATGGGTTAGAGTAATTTACTCCATATGGGTTAGTCATTTACTCCATATTAGTTAGTCATTTACTCCATATGGGTTAGTCATTTACTCCATATGGGTTAGAGTAATTTACTCCATATGGGTTAGTCATTTACTCCATATTAGTTAGTAATTTACTCCATATGGGTTAATCATTTACTCCATGTGGGTTAGTCACTTACTCCATATGGGTTAGAGTCACTTACTCTATATGGGTTAGAGTCAGTTACTCCATATGGGTTAGGGTAATTTACTCCATATGGGTTAGTCACTTACTCCGTATGGGTTAGAGTCACTTACTCTATATGGGTTAGTCATTTACTCCATATGGGTTAGTTATTTATTCCATGTGGGTTAGTCATTTACTCCATATGGGTTAGTCATTTAATCTATGGGTTAGGGTCATTCACTCCATATGGGTTAGGGTCATTTACTACATATGGGTTAGTCATTTACTCCATGTTGGGTTGGGTTCATTTACTCCATATTGGTTATGATAATTTACTCCATATGGGTTAGGGTCATTTACTCCATATGGGTTAGAGTCATTTACTCCATATGGGTTAGTCATTTAGTGTATGGGTTAGAGTCATTTACTCCATATGAGTTAGGGTCATTTACTCTATATGGGTTAGGATCATTTACTCTACATGCGTTAGTCATTTAATCTATGGGTTAGAGTAATTTACTCCATATGGGTTAGTTATTTATTCCATGTGGGTTAGAGTCATTTACTCCATATGGGTTAGTCATTTAATCTATGGGTTAGGGTCATTCACTCCATATGGGTTAGTAATTTACTCCATATGGGTTAGTAATTTACTCCATATGGGTTAGAGTCATTTACTCCATATGGATTAGAGTAATTTACTCCATATGGGCTAGAGTCATTTACTCCATATGGGTTAGTCATTTACTCCATATGGGTTAGGGTCATTTACTCCGTATGGGTTACAGTCACTTACTCCGTATGGGTTACAGTCACTTACTCCGTATGGGTTAGTAATTTACTCTATATGGGTTAGAGTCAGTTACTCCATATAGGTTAGGGTCATTTACTCCATATGGGTTAGGATCATTTACTCTATATGGGTTAGGATCATTTACTCTACATGCGTTAGTCATTTAATCTATGGGTTAGAGTCATTTACTCCATATGGGTTAGTCATTTACTCCATATGGGTTAGGGTCATTTACTCCATATTAGTTAGTAATTTACTCCATATGGGTTAGTCATTTACTCCATGTGGGTTAGTCACTTACTCCATATGGGTTAGAGTCACTTACTCTATATGGGTTAGAGTCAGTTACTCCATATGGGTTAGGGTAATTTACTCCATATGGGTTAGTCACTTACTCCGTATGGGTTAGAGTCACTTACTCTATATGGGTTAGTCATTTACTCCATATGGGTTAGTTATTTATTCCATGTGGGTTAGTCATTTACTCCATATGGGTTAGTCATTTAATCTATGGGTTAGGGTCATTCACTCCATATGGGTTAGGGTCATTTACTCCATATGGGTTAGTCATTTACTCCATGTTGGGTTGGGTTCATTTACTCCATATTGGTTATGATAATTTACTCCATATGGGTTAGGGTCATTTACTCCATATGGGTTAGAGTCATTTACTCCATATGGGTTAGTCATTTAGTGTATGGGTTAGAGTCATTTACTCCATATGAGTTAGGGTCATTTACTCTATATGGGTTAGGATCATTTACTCTACATGCGTTAGTCATTTAATCTATGGGTTAGAGTCATTTACTCCATATGGGTTAGTTATTTATTCCATGTGGGTTAGAGTCATTTACTCCATATGGGTTAGTCATTTAATCTATGGGTTAGGGTCATTCACTCCATATGGGTTAGTAATTTACTCCATATGGGTTAGTAATTTACTCCATATGGGTTAGCGTCATTTACTCCATATGGATTAGAGTAATTTACTCCATATGGGCTAGAGTCATTTACTCCATATGGGTTAGTCATTTACTCCATATGGGTTAGGGTCATTTACTCCGTATGGGTTACAGTCACTTACTCCGTATGGGTTACAGTCACTTACTCCGTATGGGTTAGTAATTTACTCTATATGGGTTAGAGTCAGTTACTCCATATAGGTTAGGGTCATTTACTCCATATGGGTTAGGATCATTTACTCCATATGGGTTAGGATCATTTACTCTATATGGGTTAGGATCATTTACTCTACATGCGTTAGTCATTTAATCTATGGGTTAGAGTCATTTACTCCATATGGGTTAGTCATTTACTCCATATGGGTTAGGGTCATTTACTCCAAATGGGTTAGAGTCATTTACTCCATATGGGTTAGAGTCATTTACCCCATATGGGTTAGGATCATATACTCCATATGGGTTAGTCATTTACTCCATATGGGTTAGGTTTTTTACTCCATATGGGTTAGTCATTTACTCCATATGGGTTAGTCATTTACTCCATATGGGTTAGTCATTTACTCCATATGGGTTAGGGTAAAAAATAAAAATAAAAATAAAACACGTCTGTCCTTTGAGTGAGCAATAAGCCCAAACCCTGCACCTACTCCATCCAACAGTCTGTGGTTTCAGTTAGATGTTTATCCTGATGTATCTCCCTCTCTCTCCCCCCCTCCCTCTCTCTCTCCCCCCCTCTCTCTCCCCCTCTCTACCTCTCTCTCTCTCTCTCTCTCTCTCTCTCGCGCGCTCTCTCTCTCGCGCGCGCGTGCGCTCTCTCTCTCTCTCTCTCCCCCTCTCTGCCTCTCTCTCTCTCGCGCGCTCTCTCTCTCTCTCTTCTCTCTCTCTCTCTCTCGCGCTCTCTCTCTCTCTCTCCCCCTCTCTCCCTCTCTCCCCCTCTCTGCCTCTTTCTCTCTCTCGCGCTCTCTCTCTCTCCCCCTCTCTCCCTCTCTCTCTCTCGCGCGCTCTCTCTCTTGCGCGCTCTCTCTCTCTCTCTCCCTCTCTCTCCCCCTCTCACCCCCTCTCTCCCTCGCGCTCTCTCTCTCCCCCTCTCTGCCTCTCTCTCTCTCTCGCGCTCTCTCGCGCTCTCTCTCTCTCCCTCGCTCTCTCTCTCTCCTCTCTCTCCCTCTCTCTCTCTCTCTCTCTCTCTCTCTCTCTCTCTCTCTCTCTCTCTCTCTCTCTCTCTCTCTCTCTCTCTCTCTCTCTCTCTCCCAGAATGAAGGACACCAGTAAGAAGAACAACATATTTTCTCAGTTCAGGAAGAATGACAGAGACAAACAGAAGCTGATTGAGACGGTGGTGAAACAGCTGAGGAGCCTTGTCAATGGGATGTCTCAGCACTCCTAGAACACACACACACACAGTCAGAGACACACACACACACAGTCAGAGACACACACACACACACCAACCAGCCATCACCTTTCAGTTTCACCAGATTCCATGCATAGTGTAAATAAGGAAAAGTCAACACACACGAGGCATCAAGCTAAAACAGTTTCTCTGTAAGGAATGAGAAAACAGTGAAATGTTTTAAATTTATTTTTAAAGGCTAAGAGTACTATGTTTTGTATATAGTGAGAGTGCAGTGATTGTATCACCACAGTATTCTGATGGTGATCTGATGTAGGGAACGGAAAGATGATATCTCAGATGAAGACTGAACAGGAGACTGATGTTCACCAGGTGAAGAGGCCCAGACAGGGGACTGAGCCATGAGGTATAGGCTCCAATCCCACCGAGCCCTATGGATCCTATCCGCCCTGCTCAAAAAGTAGTGCACTATATAGCGAATAGGGTGACATTTGGGACACAGCCTAGAAGATCTCTCTACGACGCTCCATAAAGCAATACTGGGCGGCGTTAGTTTCTACTGTAAATATGTTGGAGAATATTTAACACTACACATTTGGGTGTGTCCCAAATGTCATCCTATTTCCACAGGGCTCTGGTCAATGCCAGGGATGCACTCGCTCCCTGTGTCTCTGCTGGTCATTCAGCCCAGCTTGAATCAAACAGCTCAAAATGACCTGCATGAACATGGTTCCATTGTTTTAAGCTAGTAAAGGACAGAGACCCTTGATGTTAATTTACACTCAAACTATTTTCTTTTGACAAGAAAGACACCCCAGATCATGTTTTGGTATCAGCCATTATTAGCTACATCAACTTCTTTCATCCCAAATTATAATTGTTTTGTTCCTCAGAGGGTAAATGAAAGCTTTTGGGTTCAAATGCTTTAGAATCTACCGCTTAAGACATTTCAAAAAAAGCAATAATGATCTAGTTCACCTGCAGGTTCTGCTTAAAGAACGACTTCTGTCTCAAATCTGAAATCACATTTCACAATTGGAGTTATGGTTTTTAGTCTGTGATACTTTAACAGGCGTTTTGCACTGAATATGTATTATTTCAGTTAGCCTTTTTTTAAATAGTTGCTTGTAAATGTCATTGTACATACTGCATATTTTGTAAAGAAAATAAGAATGTGGTTTCCTTCTGCTACAAATAAAGGAGTTTCTTGTTCTGAGATCCATCTCCTAAATCTAAATATGTAAATTACTTAGTCTTTCAATTAATTCAATTAACTGATATTAGTCAATACATCACCTGGTGAGAAACGAAAGAGAATAATCCCCCTGTAATGACATGTTTTACCCAATTCTATTTGTTTTTATTTGTGTGCAGTAATAAAATGTGTTCACTCACTCAAACACAGACTTTTCTCTGGTACATATCAAGGTGTTTTAATTGTAAGTATTGACAGAAATGGTTGTGTTGTTGACATCACATGAAGTTGACAACATGAGATATTACTGGGTGCCCAGGAGGGACATTCTGGACCCAGGGCTGATAACAACATTTGTCGGGGGGGGGGGGGGGGGGGGGCACTGTTACAGGAGGGGGTCGCAGTTCCGGAGCGACCCACTAGGTGTCATCCTCCGACAACCTTAGGCACCTCCTCACTCACAATCTGGACTAATCATCATCCTATTGGTGTCACCTGGGCCTACATTTAAATTTTTGTCATTTTAGCAGACGCTCTTATCCAGAGCCACTTACAGGTAGTGAGTGCATACATTTTTTTTTTTTTTTTTTTCATACTGGCCCCCCTATATGCCAAGCAGTACTAATCAATGTCTGACCGGAGACGTACAGTGGGGAAAAAAGTATTTAGTCAGCCACCAATTGTGCAAGTTCTCCCACTTAAAAAGATGAGAGAGGCCTGTAATTTTCATCATAGGTACACGTCAACTATGACAGACAAAATGAGAAAAAAAAATCCAGAAAATCACATTGTAGGATTTTTTATGAATTTATTTGCAAATTATGGTGGAAAATAAGTATTTGGTCAATAACAAAAGTTTCTCAATACTTTGTTATATACCCTTTGTTGGCAATGACACAGGTCAAACGTTTTCTGTAAGTCTTCACAAGGTTTTCACACACTGTTGCTGGTATTTTGGCCCATTCCTCCATGCAGATCTCGTCTAGAGCAGTGATGTTTTGGGGCTGTCGCTGGGCAACACGGACTTTCAACTCCCTCCAAAGATTTTCTATGGGGTTGAGATCTGGAGACTGGCTAGGCCACTCCAGGACCTTGAAATGCTTCTTACGAAGCCACTCCTTCGTTGCCCGGGCGGTGTGTTTGGGATCATTGTCATGCTGAAAGACCCAGCCACGTTTCATCTTCAATGCCCTTGCTGATGGAAGGAGGTTTTCACTCAAAATCTCACGATACATGGCCCCATTCATTCTTTCCTTTACACGGATCAGTCGTCCTGGTCCCTTTGCAGAAAAACAGCCCCAAAGCATGATGTTTCCACCCCCATACTTCACAGTAGGTATGGTGTTCTTTGGATGCAACTCAGCATTCTTTGTCCTCCAAACACGACGAGTTGAGTTTTTACCAAAAAGTTATATTTTGGTTTCATCTGACCATATGACATTCTCCCAATCCTCTTCTGGATCATCCAAATGCACTCTAGCAAACGTCAGACGGGCCTGGACATGTACTGGCTTAAGCAGGGGGACACGTCTTGCACTGCAGGATTTGAGTCCCTGGCGGCGTAGTGTGTTACTGATGGTAGGCTTTGTTACTTTGGTCCCAGCTCTCTGCAGGTCATTCACTAGGTCCCCCCGTGTGGTTCTGGGATTTTTGCTCACCGTTCTTGTGATCATTTTGACGCCACGGTTGCAGGTGTCCTTTGACAGCTCTTTGGTCTTGGCCATAGTGGAGTTTGGAGTGTGACTGTTTGAGGTTGTGGACAGGTGTATTTTTATATTGATAACAAGTTCAAACAGGTGCCATTAATACAGGTAACGAGTGGAGGACAGAGGAGCCTCTTAAAGAAGAAGTTACAGGTCTGTGAGAGCCAGAAATCTTGCTTGTTTGTAGGTGACCAAATACTTATTTTCCACCATAATTTGCAAATAAATTCATTAAAAATCCTACAATGTGATTTTCTGGATTTTCTTTTCTCAATTTGTCTGTCATAGTTGACGTGTACCTATGATGAAAATTACAGGCCTCTCTCATCTTTTGAAGTGGGAGAACTTGCACAATTGGTGGCTGACTAAATACTTTTTTCCCCACTGTATAAGCTCTGTCAGCTCTCTAACTGTAACATTACACAGTTTAGCTGAACCACTGTTTTTGGAACTTATTTGCTCCTCCTTTCTTTTATTGTGATAAATCCGTTCTTTTGTATCCTGGTTTTGGGACCATCAGTAAAGATCCTTGTTTCACCATCTCTGCCTCCTGTCTGTCCTGCACCACACCTGGGTCACACCTCACACCAACCCTTACAAAGTATATACAGGGGTGTAAAGTCTGTTATTTATAGAGCATGTATCTACAGGATGTGAAGTCTGTTATTTATAGAGCATGTATCTACAGGATGTGAAGTCTGTTATTTATAGAGCATGTATCTACAGGATGTGAAGTCTGTTATTTATAGAGCATGTATCTACAGGATGTGAAGTCTGTTATTTATAGAGCATGTATCTACAGGATGTTTATATAATGACCAGGTGATGAGTGAATTATGTAATAGAGTTTACCAACTTCAAACATTCCTATTTTCCTAGTTTATTTTTTTAACTGGTAAATTTTAGAAAGTTAATCAAATGGATTACTTTCCCATTGGACCTATATTTTTGAATAAAAAGGAGCTTCCTCTGTCAGCGAAGAATCCAGAACAAGAAACTTTATCTCAGTTCCAAATGACATGCTATCCCCTATATAGTGCACTACATTTGACCAGGTAGTGTACTATGGTGGGGCCCTGGTCAAAAGTAGTGCACTATATAGGGAATAAAGTGCTATTTGGCAGGCGTCTGGCTTGTGTTATGTGGTAATAACGAGCTGGCATCAAAGATCAGTGGTTGGCCCAACCGATTTATACATTACACACATTCTAAATCATGATCCACTTTTCTCTCCTCTCACACCTTTCCATGTCAATACCAATCTGACATAATAAATGGCCCACTGTTTCCCATTCAACTAAAAAAACAGGACTTGAGGATCCATTTCACAGGATGGAGATAACTCCACCTACCGAGCCGCCCTCCCTTAACAAGCCCAGAGAAATTAGACCTGACAGGGGGAACGGCTGCACCTAGAGCCGCTGGGTCGGTCGCGGGACTGGAGGGACTGACTGACCTCTGGGTGAACCGCTGAGCTGTGTCCCCCCCCGCCCCTCTCCTGTTGTGACAGCACCTCCAACTGCACATATGTCATGCAAACCTACAAATCAAAACTCCTCCCGCTATAATCGGACAGAGGAGCCCTGCGCAGTGCACGAGAGAGCCACATCGAGGTATTAATGGAAGATGTATTGTCATTAAAAAAAAGAAACTGTGAATGAAAGATGCTAAAAATAGTTTGATCTGTCTTAAATTATCCTAGTGGGTAGGTTACATAGGCTACTAGTGATAATATAAAGTAGAAGTCCGTCTCTATGCATGGCTCAATTAAAACGTTTTATTCCAACAAGTGGGAAGCTATTTTATCTCTTGACCCAATTACAATGTTACTGTAAATTGTTTTAATTAAACGCTTTATTTGATTTGTGTGATTGACAGACAGCGGGAGATAATAACCGTTCTGCTGTAATGGTGTTCGGTTCATGCAGGGTCCCTGTCCCCTATCTCGTTATTTGATGGACAGTGAACTTGGCGAGGTTTGGTGCGCGAGAGTTCACCGAGATGTCAGGGTCCGTGTTGTAGGGCACCGGCAGGTCAGCACGAGCGCTTGGGAATGAGGAGAGATCCCCCTCCGGGCGTTGCAGAGCCTCTCGAGCATCCAGCTAATCGCTGACGACGCGCCCCCGACACCGACACAGACCTCATCTCTCGCTCTGTTTTCACTCTCACGCACAGACAGAGAGGCGCGCGCATAATAGTTATTAATTTTGTGGGACGGGAAGCACGCAAACATCACAGGTGGCCATTTAAGTCAATGTCCTGGTCTCATCTAAAGGGAAATGTATGAAAAGTCCCGGGTCAGATGGGGGTTTTATGGGCTATTAAAGGCGTGTATTACAGACCACCTGGATATAAGAGTTACATGATGGGTCCATATGGAATGTACAGTGAGGGATGTAGTCGGTGGTGGAAAAAGTACCCAATCGTCATACTTTAGTAAAGATACCTTCATAACAATAATATAATACGCCATTTAGCAGACGCTTTTATCCAAAGCGACTTACAGTCATGCGTGCATACATTTTTACGTATGGGTGGTCCCGGGGATCGAACCCACTACCCTGGCGTTACAAGCGCCGTGCTCTACCAGCTGAGCTACAGAGGACCACATAGAAAATAGAAAATGACTCAAGTGAAAGTCACCCAGTAAAATACTACTTGAGTAGAAGTCTAAAAGTATTTTAAGTATCAAAAGTAAATGTAATTGCTAAAATATACAAATATACAAGTACTCTTGATAAGTGTGTGAATTAGACAATTGTCCCGTCCTGCTAAGCATTCAAAATGTAACTAGTACTTTTATGTGTCAGGGAAAATGTATGGAGTAAAAAGTACAGAATGTTGTTTAGGAATGTAGAGGAGTAAAAGTAAAAGTTGTCAAAAATATAAATAGGAAAGTAAAGGACTGATACCCCCAAAAACTACTTAAGTAGTACTTTAAAGTATTTTTACTTAAGTACTTTACACCACTGGATGTAGTACACTTGAACTTCAGCTGACACATGTGTGGAGTAAGGACATGGTATCAGTATGAAAAAAAATTTATGCGCTCACTAACTGTAAGTCGCTCTGGATAAGAGCGTCTGCTAAATGACTAAAAATGGAATTAAAATAAATAAATAATAACTGAACTATTTCACACAATGTTATTATTCATGGTGGCAGCTTTGTTTGAAATAGCCCATATACCTCAAACGTGTAGTAGGGTAATGCCATAATCCATGTATACATGTCCTTCGGTGTCTTGGATAGGCTATGTGGTTGAATTCCTAATCAAGAAATGTACATTTAAACGCCTGAGAATATCCTGACATTCATAGGCTATTTCTCCTCAAGCCATTTGCATGGATTCCCCCATACATAATGACGAGGTGAACTACAGGGCAATGCTCCAGCACCTCGGTGCGACCCGGCAGAGAGAGAATGGGGAACGGGACATCTATAATGTGTCGCTTTAAAATGTGGAGCCACGCTGTCTCCTGCTTGACTGGCTGATTCGCCTGTCCGCTCCACGTTATAGCTGTCGTAAAAAGTAATTCCAAATGCACTGGGTGGTTCAGCGGTGTTGACTTTACATGTTTAGCCTACCAGTAACCTTGTTTACACTGAGACATTTTTTTTTTATTTCCCACCAACTGACCCAAGTTTGAACCCACTGCAAGCAAGATATCATTTTTATAACAGAGGCCCTTCCACAGATACAGAGAGAGAGAGAGAGAGAGAGAGAGAGAGAGAGAGAGAGAGAGAGAGAGAGAGAGAGAGAGAGAGAGAGAGAGAGAGAGAGAGAGAGAGAGAGAGAGCCGCGCCACGGACTGCAGAGGAACACCATAGAGTCAAGACAGTAAACAGGTTAAAGTCTCATTCTAGATTAGACAAGTTTAACCAGAGTGCACACTACGTCACTGAATATCTCAAACTCTCAAAGAAAAAGGGGCATATCGAGGAAAACTGGCTTGTATAGCCTCCAAAGAATGAATGTCATTAATTCGTATAGCCTAATAAAATACAATACAAACAACTTAGTTGTTAGAAGAAAATGCTGGATTAAAGCTTTCACACGATTGTTTAATGATTTAATTACCCACATTAAGCTTTATTTAATGCTTGAGTCGAATAAAGCAAAACACGTGTGTTGGAATTTAAAGAGGATTAAGGAAATTATTTAAATTCGGAGCCAACAGCGCAAATTGAAATGTATTGAAAGCTGTTCAATTAAGCCCGCCGCGGGGCATTACATGCAGAACTCATCAAATGTAATGAGTCTAAACTGCGGAATATTTGCAACAAAGAACCTTGGATGGTTCCTATTGTTAGAGGGACTTAACACCTTTTCAGAGTTAAATCCCCGATTGTGCGTCTCCAACAGGAGGTGGTATTAAAATGCGCCTCTGTAACAAATGGGTTTTTTGGAGAGGCCGCTACTCCGTGGGGCGGGGCGAGATGACACAACAATTAAAGATGAACTTTGTGTGAACTAATTTCTGTAGCCGAGCCAAGGTAACAGGAGGCCGAGACCTGGGGACAAGGGGGATAAAAGGCCGTGGAAACACCCAAGACTTTCAATAGCAAACAAACTCTCACTCCACCTGAAGTCCTCACAAGTTTCTATCTTTGGTTTGGTCACATCGACTCGTTACGCGCACCAGTACAATGGCTTTGCACACTTTGGTGGCGACCCTTCTGTGCACGCTCGTGCTTCCAATCTTTCTCTTTTTAGTCGCGGTGAAGTTATGGGAGGTTTATTTGATCCGTGGTCGGGATCCCGGCTGTCGAGCCCCTCTCCCTCCTGGATCTATGGGGTTACCTTTCATCGGAGAGACGCTCCAACTCCTTCTCCAGGTAATTATTGCCACTTTCAAACTTAATAATAGTAATATTGTATAATATTACCTGTTGGGATGTATCTGTCTTCCGTTGATAATAAACAAACATTTTTTATTCCTTATTGCAGAGGAGAAAGTTCCTGCGGATGAAACGGCAGAAGTATGGATACATTTACAGAACGCACCTCTTTGGCAACCCCACGGTGCGTGTCCTGGGAGCGAACAACGTCAGACAGATTCTGCTGGGTGAACATAAACTTGTCGCCGTGCAGTGGCCGGCTTCCGTCAGAACTATTCTGGGATCAGACACGCTCTCAAATATGCACGGGACCCAGCACAAAAACCAGAAAAAGGTGCGTTGGTGATTAAAACCTTTTTTTGCATGCATAAAATATTTAAAATAGCAAATTTAATGTATTATTTTACGCATAGATATTTGGCTAGAACCTGCACCAATTTAATGTTTTCTTTAATGTCCCGTCTTAACGGAAAGTTGCTCCTGTATTTTAGGCTATAATGAGAGCGTTCTCCCGGGATGCTTTGGAACACTACATCCCCGTGATCCAGGAGGAGGTGAGGAGCGCCGTGAGGGGATGGCTGGAGAAGGACTCCTACGTGCTGGTCTACCCGGAGATGAAGCGCCTCATGTTCCGTATCGCCATGAGGATCCTCCTGGGCTTCGACCCGGACCAGATCAAGACCGACGAGCAGGAGCTGGTGGAGGCTTTCGAAGAGATGATCAAGAACCTTTTCTCCCTGCCCATCGATGTCCCCTTCAGCGGCTTGTACCGGGTAAGCAGCGGTGCATTAATTCTATGACATTTTAAAGAATGTATTTACTAAATACTATTTAGAATATTTTCAGGGCCTAAATTAATGTAAAAATCCATCTCTTTCATCTACAGGGATTGAAAGCCCGAAATTTCATCCACTCCAAAATCGAGGAGAACATCCAGAGTAAAATAGACAGCGTCAAAGCGGTGAAACACAGAGACGCGCTCCAACAGCTCATAGACAGCAGCAGGAACGGGGACGAGCCGTTCAGCATGCAGGTAACACTCTATCCTCTTCTCTTCTGTACATGGATCCCCCATCTTCAACAACAAGATACATGCATTTATGAAATTTATTTTTCATGCAGTATATAAACAGATGATAAATGTACATTTTAAACCAGCTGGGGTGTTATAAGAATCTGAATCTTGCTCGGAGAGTTAATGATTTTATTTCTCTCTATCTGAAGGCAATTAAGGAATCAGCCACAGAGCTTTTATTTGGAGGCCATGAGACCACTGCCAGTGCAGCCACATCGCTGGTCATGTTCCTGGGACTCAACCCTGACATGGTCAACAAACTCAGACAAGAACTGCACCAGAAGGCAAGAACCGGTTATTTATAGCTGGAAATCATTCATTCAATCAATATGAATCCAGTAATTTACTTGCACATTGATAACAGCCTTTAGATCTCATCGGCTTTCTGGAATGATTGTGGAATAATAACTCTCTCTCTCTCTCAGGAGGAAGAAGGTGTGGATCTGCTGGGTCAGAATGTGAACATTGAGGTGTTGGACCAGTTAAAGTACACGGGCTGTGTCATCAAAGAGACCTTGAGGATAAACCCCCCTGTACCTGGAGGCTTCAGAGTGGTACTGAAGACATTCGAACTCAATGTAAGTTAGTCTTTTTACAGATGATTTGAATACAATACTAACCAGTCAATGCAATGGTGTCTTTTTTTACAGATGATTTGAATACAATACTAATCTGTCAATTTGATTGATATCTTTTGACGGGTTAGTGACTAAAACTCCAGACCAGTTGTCTTAACAGTGCTGTGTTATTTTCTGTTTCCAGGGTTACCAGATCCCCAAAGGCTGGACCGTTATCTACAGTATCTGTGACACCCACGACGTGGCCGACGTGTTCCCCAACAAAGAGGAGTTCAACCCGGAGCGTTTCATGGCCAAAGCCTCGGAGGACTCCTCACGCTTCAACTACATCCCGTTCGGAGGCGGCTCCAGGATGTGTGTAGGGAAAGAGTTCGCCAAGGTCCTCCTCAAGATATTCCTGGTAGAGCTCACACTGCACTGCGACTGGACTCTATCGAACGGCCCCCCGACCATGAAGACCGGCCCTACGGTCTACCCTGTTGACAACCTGCCCACTGTGTTCACTAGTTACAGCCGCACCTAGTGACAATAACACGCCTCGTATCAAAGCTGTGCTATGAAATTGTAAATCTAAAATATTTGAAATGGTTTTAGATGAAATGATCCATATATTATAATGTTTGATATGTTAATACATAGAGTTGTGTATATGTTATCTTATGTTTTATAGAAAGAAACGGCACTACTCTCATGGATCACTGGCATTGCATTAAGGCGTCTCTGTTATGTACATTTTGTAGATTTTGTTATATAGCTTTTTGTATCTTACTGCAGCTTTATTTATATTACACTTTCTTGTCTGGGCTTTATTTAATAAAAACATGTTTTGTCAAGAAAAATGTTGTTTTACTTCCATTACATTTAGATCTGGTATTGAAAGAAAATGCATGTTGCATCACAATTTCAAGCTAAATCTTAACAGAAATATCCTAAAATAAAGGGGTTGTAATTTTCCCTCTACACAGGTCACCACACTGCAGACTGGGTATAGTGTAGTCATGGGGGGGGGGGGGGGGGTTAATTAAAACCTCCAGACAGTCATTAAAGGGTTAGAAGTCAGAGTAAAGGGGAAGAGTTCATGTCTGAACAAATACTGATGAGAGATAATCGAACCATGAACATCAGCGATGGGAGGACCAGATCCCTAAAGGAATGACAGATTTACAGACATTTTAAACACAGGGGAATTCTATTATCTAAAGAAAATCAATAAGTCAGGGAAGTGTATCCCCACCCCCCCCCCTGTTATTATACAGGTCTATTGATCCTGTATAATAACAGGGGGGGTGGATGGTGTGATGGCACGGCCAGGATCAATAGACCTGTATAATAACGGGGGGGGGGGGGGATGGTGTGATGGCACGGCCAGGATCAATAGACCTGTATAATAACAGGGTGGGGGGGGGGATGGTGTGATGGCACGGCCAGGATCAATAGACCTGTATAATAACAGGGGGGGTGGATGGTGTGATGACACTGCCAGGATCAATAGACCTGTATAATAACAGGGTGGGGGGGGGGATGGTGTGATGGCACGGCCAGGATCAATAGACCTGTATAATAACTAGGGGAGTGGATGGTGTGATGACACGGCCAGGATCAATAGACCTGTATAATAACAGGGGGGGGATGGTGTGATGGCACGACCAGGATCAATAGACCTGTATAATAACAGAGGGGGGGGGGGGGTGGATGGTGTGATGGCACGACCAGGATCAATAGACCTGTATAATAACAGGGGGGGGGGTGGATGGTGTGATGACACGGCCAGGATCAATAGACCTGTATAATAACAGGGGGGGGGGGGGTGGTGTGATGGCACGACCAGGATCAATAGACCTGTATAATAACAGAGGGGGGGGGGGTGGATGGTGTGATGGCACGACAAGGATCAATAGACCTGTATAATAACTAGGGGGGTGGATGGTGTGATGGCACGACCAGGATCAATAGACCTGTATAATAACTAGGGGGGTGGATGGTGTGATGGCACAGCCAGGATCAATAGACCTGTATAATAACAGGGGGGGGGGGGGGGGGGTGGTGTGATGGCACGGCCAGGATCAATAGACCTGTATAATAACAGGGGGGGTGGATGGTGTGATGGCACGGCCAGGATCAATAGACCTGTATAATAACAGGGGGGGGGGGGGGGGATGGTGTGATGGCACGACCAGGATCAATAGACCTGTATAATAACGGGGGGGGGGGGGGGATGGTGTGATGGCACGGCCAGGATCAATAGACCTGTATAATAACAGGGGGGGGGGGGGGGGGGGATGGTGTGATGGCACGGCCAGGATCAATAGACCTGTATAATAACGGGGGGGGGGATGGTGTGATGGCATGGCCAGGATCAATAGACCTGTATAATAACTAGGGGGGTGGATGGTGTGATGGCACGACCAGGATCAATAGACCTGTATAATAACAGGGGGGGTGGATGGTGTGATGGCACGGCCAGGATCAATAGACCTGTATAATAACAGGGAGGGGGGGGTGGATGGTGTGATGGCACGGCCAGGATCAATAGACCTGTATAATAACAGGGGGGGGGGGATGGTGTGATGGCACGGCCAGGATCAATAGACCTGTATAATAACTAGTGGGGTGGATGGTGTGATGGCACGGCCAGGATCAATAGACCTGTATAATAACTAGGGGGTGGATGGTGTGATGGCACGGCCAGGATCAATAGACCTGTATAATAACAGGGAGGGGGGGGTGGATGGTGTGATGGCACGGCCAGGATCAATAGACCTGTATAATAACAGGGGGGGATGGTGTGATGGCACGGCCAGGATCAATAGACCTGTATAATAACTAGGGGGGTGGATGGTGTGATGGCACGGCCAGGATCAATAGACCTGTATAATAACTGGGGGGGTGGATGGTGTGATGGCACGGCCAGGATCAATAGACCTGTATAATAACTAGGGGGGTGGATGGTGTGATGGCACGGCCAGGATCAATAGACCTGTATAATAACTAGGGGGGTGGATGGTGTGATGGCACGGCCAGGATCAATAGACCTGTATAATAACTAGGGGGGTGGATGGTGTGATGGCACGGCCAGGATCAATAGACCTGTATAATAACAGGGGGGGGGGGAGGGATTGTGTGATGGCACGGCCAGGATCAATAGACCTGTATAATAACAGGGGGGGGGGATGGTGTGATGGCACGGCCAGGATCAATAGACCTGTATAATAACAGGGGGGGGGGGGGGGGGGGGTGTGATGGCACGGCCAGGATCAATAGACCTGTATAATAACTAGGGGGGTGGATGGTGTGATGGCACGGCCAGGATCAATAGACCTGTATAATAACTAGGGGGGTGGATGGTGTGATGGCACGGCCAGGATCAATAGACCTGTATAATAACAGGGAGGGGGGGGGTAGATGGTGTGATGGCACGGCCAGGATCAATAGACCTGTATAATAACAGGGGGGGGGGATGGTGTGATGGCACGGCCAGGATCAATAGACCTGTATAATAACTAGAAGGGTGGATGGTGTGATGGCACGGCCAGGATCAATAGACCTGTATAATAACTAGGTGGGTGGATGGTGTGATGGCACGGCCAGGATCAATAGACCTGTATAATAACTAGGGGGGTGGATGGTGTGATGGCACGGCCAGGATCAATAGACCTGTATAATAACAGGGGGGGGGGGGGGGATGGTGTGATGGCACGGCCAGGATCAATAGACCTGTATAATAACTAGGGGGGTGGATGGTGTGATGGCACGGCCAGGATCAATAGACCTGTATAATAACAGGGGGGGGGGGGGTGATGGTGTGATGGCACGGCCAGGATCAATAGACCTGTATAATAACAGGGGGGGGGGGGGGATGGTGTGAAGGCACGGCCAGGATCAATAGACCTGTATAATAACGGGGGGGGGGGGGGGTGGATGGTGTGATGGCACGGCCAGGATCAATAGAACTGTATAATAACAGGGGGGGGGGGGGGGATGGTGTGATGGCACGGCCAGGATCAATAGACCTGTATAATAACAGGGGGGGTGGATGGTGTGATGGCACGGCCAGGATCAATAGACCTGTATAATAACAGGGGGGGGGGGGATGGTGTGATGGCACGGCCAGGATCAATAGACCTGTATAATAACAGGGGGGGGGGGGGGTGGATGGTGTGATGGCACAGCCAGGATCAATAGACCTGTATAATAACAGGGGTGGGGGGGTGGTGTGATGGCACGGCCAGGATCAATAGACCTGTATAATAACAGGGGTCAGGAACAGATGAGCAGAGAGAGAGTGAAGATGGCACAGGGTTCACACTGGAACAGCAGAGTAAACCAAGGCAGAGTCCCAAATTACACCCTGTTCCCTATATAGGGCACTTATTTTGTCTTAAGTAATACACTATAAAGGGAATAGTGTGCCATTTCAGACGCAGACCAGAGGCCAGCACATTGGGAACCATCAACAGGGAGGCCTTTAGCAGCAGCATTAAGAATCCCCAGCAGCATTAAGAATCCCCAGCAGCATTAAGAACCCCCAGCAGCATTAAGAACCCCCAGCAGCATTAAGAATCCCCAGCAGCATTAAGAATCCCCCGCTGCATTAATAATCCCCAGCAGCATTAAGAACCCCCAGCAGCATTAAGAACCCCCAGCAGCATTAAGAACCCCCAGCAGCATTAAGAACCCCCAGCAGCATTAAGGATCCCCAGCAGCATGTCGAACCCCCAGCAGCATTAAGAACCCCCAACAGCATTAAGAACCCCCAGCAGCATTAAGAACCCCCAGCAGCATTAAGAACCCCCAGCAGCATTAAGAATCCCCAGCAGCATTAAGAATCCCCAGCAGCATTAAGAATCCCCAGCAGCATTAAGAACCCCCAGCAGCATTAAGAACCCCCAGCAGCATTAAGAATCCCCAGCAGCATTAAGAATCCCCCGCTGCATTAATAATCCCCAGCAGCATTAAGAACCCCCAGCAGCATTAAGAACCCCCAGCAGCATTAAGAACCCCCAGCAGCATTAAGAACCCCCAGCAGCATTAAGAACCCCCAGCAGCATTAAGGATCCCCAGCAGCATGTCGAACCCCCAACAGCATTAAGAACCCCCAGCAGCATTAAGAACCCCCAGCAGCATTAAGAATCCCCCGCAGCATTAATAATCCCCAGCAGCATTAAGGACCCCCAGCAGCATTAAGAATCCCCAGCAGCATTAATATCCCCCAGTAGCATTAAGAATCCTCAGCAGCATTAAGAATCCCCAGAAGCATTAAGAATTCCCAGCAGCATTAAGAACCCCCAGCAGCATTAATATCCCCCAGCAGCATTAAGATCCCTAGCAGCAGCATTAAGAATCCCCAGCAGCAATAAGAATCCCCAGCAGCATTAAGAAATCCCAGCAGCATTAAGAAATCCCCAGCAGCATTAAGAATCCCCAGCAGCATTAAGAACCCCCAGCAGCATTAAGAATCCCCAGCAGCATTAATATCCCCCAGCAGCATTAAGAAGCCCCAGCAGCATTAAGAATCCCCAGCAGCATTAAGAATCCCCAGCAGCATTAAGAATCCCCAGCAGCATTAAGAATCCCCAGCAGCATTAAAAGAATCCCCAGCAGCATTAAGAACCCCCAGCAGCATTAAGAACCCCCAGCAGCATTAAGAATCCCCAGCAGCATTAAGAATCCCCAGCAGCATTAAGAATTCCCAGCAGCATTAAGAAACTCCAGCAGCATTAAGAATCCCTAGCAGCAGCATTAAGAATCACCAGCAGCATTAAGAAATCCCCAGCATCATTAAGAATCCCTAGCAGCATTAAGAATCCCCAGCAGCATTAAGAACCCCCAGCAGCATTAAGAATCCCCAGCAGCATTAAGAACCCCCAGCAGCATTAAGAACCCCCAGCAGCATTAAGAATCCCCAGCAGCATTAAGAATCCCCAGCAGCATTAAGAATTCCCAGCAGCATTAAGAATCCCCAGCAGCATTAAGAACCCCCAGCAGCATTAAGAATCCCCAGCAGCATTAAGAATCCCCAGCAGCATTAAGAAACTCCAGCAGCATTAAGAATCCCTAGCAGCAGCATTAAGAATCACCAGCAGCATTAAGAAATCCCCAGCATCATTAAGAATCCCTAGCAGCATTAAGAATCCCCAGCAGCATTAAGAACCCCCAGCAGCATTAAGAATCCCCAGCAGCATTAAGAATCCCCAGCAGCATTAATATCCCCCAGCAGCATTAAGAACCCCCAGCAGCATTAAGATCCCCAGCAGCATTAAGAATCCCCAGCAGCAATATGAACCACAGCAGCCTTAAGAATCCCTAGCAGCATTAAGAATCCCCAGCAGCATTAAGAATCCCCAGCAGCATTAATATCCCCCAGCAGCATTAAGAATCCCCAGCAGCATTAAGAATCCCCAGCAGCATTAATATCCCCCAGCAGCATTAAGAATCCCTAGCAGCATTAAGGATCCCCAGCAGCATTAAGAATCCCCAGCAGCATTAAGAATTCCCAGCAGCATTAAGAATTCCCAGCAGCATTAAGAATCCCCAGCAGCATTAAGAATCCCCAGCAGCATTAAGAACCCCCAAGCAGCATTAAGAATCCCCAGTAGCATTAAGAAATCCCCAGCAGCATTAAGAATCCCCAGCAGCATTAAGAACCCCCAGCAGCATTAAGGATTCCCAGCAGCATTAAGAATCCCCAGCAGCATTAATATCCCCCAGCAGCATTAAGAATCCCCAGCAGCATTAAGATCCCCAGCAGCATTAAGAATCCCCAGCAGCATTAAGGATCCCCAGCAGCATTAAGAATCCCCAGCAGCATTAAGGATCCCCAGCAGCATTAAGAATCCCCAGCAGCATTAAGGATCCCCAGCAGCATTAAGAATCCCCAGCAGCATTAAGAATCCCCAGCAGCATTAAGAATCCCCAGCAGCATTGAGGATCCCCAGCAGCATTAATATCCCCCAGCAGCATTAAGAAACCCTAGCAGCATTAAGAATCCCCAGCAGCATTAAGAATCCCCAGCAGCATTAAGAATCCCCAGCAGCATTAAGAATTCCCAGCAGCATTAAGAATCCCCAGCAGCATTAAGAACCCCCAAGCAGCATTAAGAATCCCCAGTAGCATTAAGAATCCCCAGCAGCATTAAGAATCCCCAGCAGCATTAAGAACCCCCAGCAGCATTAAGGATCCCCAGCAGCATTAAGAATCCCCAGCAGCATTAAGGATCCCCAGCAGCATTAAGAATCCCCAGCAGCATTAAGATCCCCAGCACCATTAAGATCCCCAGCAGCATTAAGAACCCCCAGCAGCATTAAGGATCCCCAGCAGCATTAAGAATCCCCAGCAGCATTAAGGATCCCCAGCAGCATTAAGAATCCCCAGCAGCATTAAGGATCCCCAGCAGCATTAAGAACCCCCAGCAGCATTGAGGATCCCCAGCAGCATTAATATCCCCCAGCAGCATTAAGAATCCCTAGCAGCATTAAGAATCCCTAGCAGCATTAAGGATCCCCAGCAGCATTAAGATCCCCAGCAGCATTAAGAACACCCAGCAGCATTAATAATCCCCAGCAGCATCAAGAATCCCCAGCAGCATTAAGAACACCCAGCAGCATTAATAATCCCCAGCAGCATCAAGAATCTCCAGCAGCATTAAGAACTCCCAGCAGCATTAAGAATTCCCAGCAGCATTAAGAATCCCCAGCAGCATTAAGAATCCCCAGCAGCATTAATATCCCCCAGCAGCATTAAGAATCCCCAGCAGCATTAAGAATCCCCAGCAGCATTAAGAATCCCCAGCAGCATTAATATCTCCCAGCAGCATTAAGAATCCCCAGCAGCATTAAGAAACTCCAGCAGCATTAAGAATCCCCAGCAGCATTAAGAACCCCCAGCAGCATTAATATCCCCCAGCAGCATTAAGAATCCCCAGCAGCATTAAGAACCCCAGCAGCATTAAGATGACCCAGCAGCATTAAGAAACTCCAGCAGCATTAAGAATCCCCAGCAGCATTAAGAATCCCCAGCAGCATTAAGAATCCCCAGCAGCATTAAGAATCCCCAGCAGCATTAAGAATCCCCAGCAGCATGTCGAACCCCCAGCAGCATGTCGAACCCCCAGCAGCATTAAGAATTCCCAGCAGCATTAAGGAGCCCCAGCAGAATTAATAATTCCCAGCAGCATTAAGAATCCCCAGCAGCATTAAGGAGCCCCAGCAGCATTAATATCCCCCAGCAGCATTAAGAATCCCTAGCAGCATTAAGAATCCCTAGCAGCATTAAGAATCCCCAGCAGCATTAAGATCCCCAGCAGCATTAAGAACCCCCAGCAGCATTAAGATCCCCAGCAGCATTAAGAATCCCCAGCAGCATTAAGAACCCCCAGCAGCATTAAGAAGCCCCAGCAGCATTAAGAAACCCCAGCAGCATTAAGAATCCCCAGCAGCATTAATATCCCCCAGCAGCATTAAGAATCCCCAGCAGCATTAAGATCCCCCAGCAGCATTAATATCCCCCAGCAGCATTAAGAACCCCCCAGCAGCATTAAGAATCCCCAGCAGCATTAAGAATCCCCAGCAGCATTAATATCTCCCAGCAGCATTAAGAATCCCCAGCAGCATTAAGAAACTCCAGCAGCATTAAGAATCCCCAGCAGCATTAAGAACCCCCAGCAGCATTAAGAATCCCCAGCAGCATTAAGAACCCCCAGCAGCATTAAGAACCCCAGCAGCATTAAGATGACCCAGCAGCATTAAGAATCCCCAGCAGCATTAAGAATCCCTAGCAGCAGCATTAAGAACCCCCAGCAGCATTAAGAACCCCCAGCAGCATTAAGAACCCCCAGCAGCATTAAGAATCCCCAGCAGCATTAAGAACCCCAGCAGCATTAAGAATCCCCAGCAGCATTAAGAATCCCCAGCAGCATTAAGAATCCCCAGCAGCATTAAGAACCCCAGCAGCATTAAGAATCCCTAGCAGCAGCATTAAGAACCCCCAGCAGCATTAAGAACCCCAGCAGCATTAAGATGACCCAGCAGCATTAAGAATCCCCAGCAGCATTAAGAATCACCAGCAGCATTAAGGAGCCCCAGCAGCATTAAGAATCCCTAGCAGCAGCATTAAGAACCCCCAGCAGCATTAAGAATCCCTAGCAGCAGCATTAAGAACCCCCAGCAGCATTAAGAACCCCAGCAGCATTAAGATGACCCAGCAGCATTAAGAATCTCCAGCAGCATTAAGAAATCCCAGCAGCATTAAGAATCCCCAGCAGCATTAAGAATCCCCAGCAGCATTAAGAATCACCAGCAGCATTAAGAATCCCCAGCAGCATTAAGAATCCCCAGCAGCATTAAGAATCCCCAGCAGCATTAAGAATCCCCAGCAGCATTAAGAATCCCCAGCAGCATTAAGAATCCCCAGCAGCATTAAGAACCCCCAGCAGCATTAAGAATCCCCAGCAGCATTAAGAATCCCCAGCAGCATTAAGAATCCCCAGCAGCATTAAGAATCCCCAGCAGCATTAAGAATCCCCAGCAGCATTAAGAATCCCCAGCAGCATTAAGAATCCCCAGCAGCATTAAGAATCACCAGCAGCATTAAGAAACCCCCAGCAGCATTAATAACCCCAGCAGCATGTCGAACCCCCAGCAGCATTAAGAATCCCCAGCAGCATTAAGAATTCCCAGCAGCATTAAGGAGCCCCAGCAGCATTAATAATTCCCAGCAGCATTAAGAATCCCCAGCAGCATTAAGAACCCCAGCAGCATTAATATCGCCCAGCAGCATTAAGAATCCCTAGCAGCATTAAGAATCCCCAGCAGCATTAATATCCCCCAGCAGCATTAAGGATCCCCAGCAGCATTAAGAATCCCCAGCAGCATTAATATCCCCCAGCAGCATTAAGAATCCCC
Source organism: Coregonus lavaretus (assembly GCF_964263955.1). Classification (NCBI taxonomy): domain Eukaryota; kingdom Metazoa; phylum Chordata; class Actinopteri; order Salmoniformes; family Salmonidae; genus Coregonus; species Coregonus lavaretus. The sequence goes on along the minus strand of NW_028156099.1, from coordinate 14,547 downwards.
AGCAGCATTAATATCCCCCAGCAGCATTAAGAAGCCCCAGCAGCATTAAGAATCCCCAGCAGCATTAAGAATCCCCAGCAGCATTAATATCCCCCAGCAGCATTAAGGATCCCCAGCAGCATTAAGAATCCCCAGCAGCATTAAGAATCCCCAGCAGCATTAATATCCCCCAGCAGCATTAAGAATCCCCAGCAGCATTAATATCCCCCAGCAACATTAAGAAATCCCAGCAGCATTAAGAATTCCCAGCAGCAATAAGAATCCCCAGCAGCATTAATATCCCCCAGCAGCATTAAGAACCCCCCAGCAGCATTAAGAATCCCCAGCAGCATTAAGAATCCCCAGCAGCATTAATATCCCCCAGCAGCATTAAGGAGCCCCAGCAGCATTAAGAATCCCCAGCAGCATTAAGAATCCCCAGCAGCATTAATATCCCCCAGCAGCATTAAGAATCCCCAGCAGCATTAAGAATCCCCAGCAGCATTAAGAATCCCCAGCAGCATTAATATCCCCCAGCAGCATTAAGAATCCCTAGCAGCATTAAGAATCCCCAGCAGCATTAAGAATCCCCAGCAGCATTAATATCCCCCAGCAGCATTAAGAATCCCCAGCAGCATTAAGAATCCCCAGCAGCATTAATATCCCCCAGCAGCATTAAGAACCCCCCAGCAGCATTAATAACCCCAGCAGCATTAAGAATCCCCAGCAGCATTAAGATTCCCCAGCAGCATTAAGAACCCCCAGCAGCATTAAGAAGCCCCAGCAGCATTAAGGACCCCCAGCAGCATTAAGAAGCCCCAGCAGCATTAAGAACCCCCAGCAGCATTAAGAACCCCCAGCAGCATTAAGAACCCCCAGCAGCATTAAGAAGCCCCAGCAGCATTAAGGACCCCCAGCAGCATTTCGAACCCCCAGCAGCATGTCGAACCCCCAGCAGCATTGAGAACACAGGAAGGCAGGCAGGGTGGCCAGGCGCGTCTCCCAATACAGAGGTGTCATGTGGAAAGGACATGTCCTCGCCTGACTTTGGAGCTGCAGAACCAGAGTTCACTGGAGAACAAGGAGCTGTAATGCTGGCAGATGCATAACTTGGCAGTTTTCCTCTCCGGCTGGGCATCCAGGCAGGCCGTTAGGCGGGCTGTAGTACTATAACCCAGCCTGATTTACCCCCCCAGCCCTCTGCCTGACACCTTTATGTCCAGCCCTCCTATCCCTGCAGGTCCAGGCCCTGTGATAGATGCAGCTGAACTGTTCCTCCTATCACCTTGTAAAAAACGTCTCCGCAGCCTATTGTCTAACATCACCCGGAAGAAACAAAACTTTTTTTAATGCCAGGCCATTTTTGTCTAAATTTGCGAGAATATACTGAATTTATTACGGCCGAATGAAAGAGGTTTGAAACCCACTTCTTTTTATTCAGTCTCTCCAGCCGTACATTGTGCAGAGTAAATCAACCTAAGTGCTCCTAAACCTACAGTGTTGCATGGCTTGCTGCTTCACACACTGGGCCATTTGTTGTCCAGCACAGTAAATTGTTAGAAATCACCAAGGAGGAGAGTCAGGGAGAGGAAAGCAGCAATGGTCCTCCCAGTGATAGAGAAATGGAGTGCGCCCCAAATGCTCCCCAACTCTTTTGACCAGAGGCTATAGGATAGTGCACTATATGGGGTCCATTTGGGACACACAGAGATATAGTGCCCTGTTACTGGTGAGGACTTGACAATGGATATTTCATGACCTGGAGTCAATGAGAATGTCTGGTGCCCTCTTAACCCCCTGGCCAATCATATCACTCTCTAACCCCCTGGCCAATCATATCACTCTAAACCCCAAGGCCAATCATATCACTCTTAACCCCCTGGCCAATCATATCAGACTCTTAACCCCCTGGCCAATCATATCACTCTTAACCCCCTGGCCAATCATATCAGACTCTTAACCCCCTGGCCAATCATATCAGACTCTAAACCCCAAGGCCAATCATATCAGACTCTAAACCCCCTGGCCAATCATATCAGACTCTTAACCCCCTGGCCAATCATATCAGACTCTTAACCCCCTGGCCAATCATATCAGACTCTTAACCCCAAGGCCAATCATATCAGACTCTTAACCCCAAGGCCAATCATATCAGACTCTAAACCCCAAGGCCAATCATATCACTCTTAACCCCCTGGCCAATCATATCAGACTCTTAACCCCCTGGCCAATCATATCAGACTCTTAACCCCAAGGCCAATCATATCAGACTCTTAACCCCAAGGCCAATCATATCAGACTCTTAACCCCCTGGCCAATCATATCAGACTCTTAACCCCAAGGCCAATCATATCAGACTCTTAACCCCCTGGCCAATCATATCAGACTCTTAACCCCCTGGCCAATCATATCAGACTCTTAACCCCAAGGCCAATCATATCACTCTTAACCCCAAGGCCAATCATATCAGACTCTTAACCCCCTGGCCAATCATATCACTCTTAACCCCCTGGCCAATCATATCAGACTCTAAACCCCCTGGCCAATCATATCAGACTCTTAACCCCAAGGCCAATCATATCAGACTCTTAACCCCAAGGCCAATCATATCACTCTTAACCCCCTGGCCAATCATATCAGACTCTTAACCCCAAGGCCAATCATATCAGACTCTAAACCCCCTGGCCAATCATATCAGACTCTTAACCCCCTGGCCAATCATATCAGACTCTTAACCCCCTGGCCAATCATATCAGACTTTTAACTCCCTGGCCAATCATATCAGACTCTTAACCCCCTGGCCAATCATATCAGACTCTTAACCCCAAGGCCAATCATATCAGACTCTTAACCCCCTGGCCAATCATATCAGACTCTTAACCCCCTGGCCAATCATGTAAGACTCTTAACCCCAAGGCCAATCATATCAGACTCTTAACCCCTTGGCCAATCATGTAAGACTCTTAACCCCCTGGCCAATCATATCAGACCGCCCCCAAGGGTAGGCAACAACACATCCGCCACGCTGGTCCTCAACACGGGGGCCCCTCAGGGGTGCGTGCTCAGTCCCCTCCTGTACTCTCTGTTCACCCATGACTGCATGGCCAGGCACGACTCCAACACCATCATTAAGTTTGCAGACGACACAACAGTGGTAGGCCTGATCACCGACAACGATGATACAGCCTATAGGGAGGAGGTCAGAGACCTGGCCGTGTGGTGCCAGGACAACAACCTCTCCCTCAACGTCGACAAAGGAGCTGATCGTGGACTACAGGAAAAGGAGGGCCGAACACGCCCCCATTCTCATCGACGGGGCTGTAGTGGAACGGGTTGAGAGCTTCAAGTTCCTTGGTGTCCACATCACCAACAAACTATCATGGTCCAAACACACCAAGACAGCCGTGAAGAGGGCACGACAAAACCTATTCCCCCTAAGGAGACTGACCGGTTGCATCACCGCCTGGTATGGCAACTGCTCGGCATCCGACCTTAAGGCACTACAGAGGGTAGTGCGTACGGCCCAGTACATCACTGGGGCCATGCTTCCTGCCATCCAGGACCTATATACTAGGCAGTGTCAGAAGATGGCCCAGAAAATGGTCAAAGACTCCAGCCACCCTAGTCAGACTGTTCTCTCTCCTACCGCACGGCAAGCGGTACCGGAGCGCCAAGTCTAGGTCCAAAAGGCTTCTCAACAGCTTCTACCCCGAAGCCATAAGACTGCTGAACAATTATTAAAATGGCTACCCAGACTATTAACATTGACCCCCCCCCCCCCCCCCCCGCTGCTACTCGCTGTCTATTATCTATGCATAGTCACTTTACCCCTGCCTACATGTACAAATGACCTCCATTAACCTGTTCCCCCACACATTGACTAAGTACCGGTACCCCCTGTATTTGATTTTACATTTACGTCATTTAGCAGACGCTCTTATCCAGAGCGACTTACAAATTGGTGCATTCACCCTATAGCCAGTGGGATAACCACTTTACAATTTTTTTTTTTTTTTTTTTTTTTTTTTTGGGGGGGGGGGGGGGGTAGAAGGATTACTTTATCCTATCCCAGGTATTCTTTAAAGAGGTGGGGTTTCAAATGTCTCCGGAAGGTGGTGAGTGACCGCTGTCCTGGCGTCGTGAGGGAGCTTGTTCCACCATTCTTATAGCTGCATTGTTGGTTAAGGGCTTGTAAGTAAGCATTTCACAGTAAGGTCTACACCTGTTGCATTCGGCGCATGTGACAAATATAATTTGATTTGAATATATTCTCTACTAGTACAGTATTCCTACACTAATATATTCTCTACTAGTACAGTATTCCTACACTAATATATTCTCTACTAGTACAGCATTCCTACACTAATATATTCTCTACTAGTACAGCATTCCTACACTAATATATTCTCTACTAGTACAGCATTCCTACACTAATATATTCTCTACTAGTACAGCATTCCTACACTAATATATTCTCTAATAGTACAGTATTCCTACACTAATATATTCTCTACTAGTACAGCATTCCTACACTAATATATTCTCTACTAGTACAGCATTCCTACACTAATATATTCTCTACTAGTACATTATTCCTACACTAATATATTCTCTAATAGTACAGCCTTCATACACTAATATATTCTCTACTAGTACAGTATTCCTACACTAATATATTCTCTACTAGTACAGTATTCCTACACTAATATATTCTCTACTAGTACAGTATTCCTACACTAATATATTCTCTACTAGTACAGTATTCATACACTAATATATTCTCTACTAGTACAGCATTCCTACACTAATATGTTCTCTAATAGTACAGCCTTCATACACTAATATATTCTCTACTAGTACAGTATTCCTACACTAATGTATTCTCTACTAGTACAGTATTCATACACTAATATATTCTCTACTAGTACAGCATTCCTACACTAATATATTCTCTACTAGTACAGCATTCCTACACTAATATATTCTCTACCAGTACAGCATTCATACACTAATATATTCTCTACTAGTACAGTATTCCTACACTAATATATTCTCTACTAGTACAGTATTCCTACACTAATATATTCTCTACTAGTACAGCATTCCTACACTAATATATTCTCTACTAGTACAGTATTCCTACACTAATATATTCTCTACTAGTACAGTATTCCTACACTAATATATTCTCTACTAGTACAGCATTCCTACACTAATATATTCTCTACTAGTACATTATTCCTACACTAATATATTCTCTAATAGTACAGCCTTCATAAACTAATATATTCTCTACTAGTACAGCATTCATACACTGATATATTCTCTATTAGTACATCATTCCTGCACTAACATATTCTCTACTAGTACAGCATTCCCACGCTAACATACACTGAGTATATAAAACATTAAAAAAACCTACTTCTTCCATGACATAGATTGACCAGGTGAATCCATGTGAAAGCTATGATTCCTTATTAATGTCACTTGTTAAATCCACTTCAGGAGTGTTTGGGGGTAGTAGTAGTGTTTGGGGGTAGTAGTAGTGTTTGGGGGTAGTAGTAGTGTTTGGGGGTAGTAGGAGTGTTTGGGGTAGTAGTAGTGTTTGGGGGTAGTAGTAGTGTTTGGGGGTAGTAGGAGTGTTTGGGGGTAGTAGTAGTGTTTGGGGTAGTAGTAGTGTTTGGGGTAGTAGTAGTGTTTGGGGGTAGTAGTAGTGTTTGGGGGTAGTAGTAGTGTTTGGGGGTAGTAGGAGTGTTTGGGGTAGTAGTAGTGTTTGGGGGTAGTAGTGTTTGGGGGTAGTAGTAGTGTTTGGGGGTAGTAGTAGTGTTTGGGGGTAGTAGTAGTGTTTGGGGGTAGCCTAGTGTTTGGGGGTAGTAGTAGTGTTTGGGGGTAGTAGTAGTGTTTGGGGGTAGTAGTAGTGTTTGGGGGTAGTAGTAGTGTTTGGGGGTAGTAGTAGTGTTTGGGGGTAGCCTAGTGTTTGGGGGTAGTAGTAGTGTTTGGGGGTAGCCTAGTGTTTGGGGGTAGTAGCAGTGTTTGGGGGTAGTAGTAGTGTTTGGGGGTAGTAGTAGTGTTTGGGGGTAGTAGTAGTGTTTGGGGGTAGTAGTAGTGTTTAGGGGTAGTAGTAGTGTTTGGGGGTAGTAGTAGTGTTTGGGGGTAGTAGTAGTGTTTGGGGGTAGCCTAGTGTTTGGGGGTAGTAGGAGTGTTTGGGGTAGTAGTAGTGTTTAGGGGTAGTAGTAGTGTTTGGGGGTAGTAGTAGTGTTTGGGGGTAGTAGTAGTGTTTGGGAGTAGTAGCAGTGTTTGGGGGTAGTAGCAGTGTTTGGGGGTAGTAGTAGTGTTTGGGGGTAGTAGGAGTGTTTGGGGGTAGTAGTAGTGTTTGGGGGTAGTAGTAGTGTTTGGGGGTAGTAGTAGTGTATGGGGGTAGAAGTAGTGTTTGGGGGTAGTAGTAGTGTTTGGGGGTAGTAGGAGTGTTTGGGGGTAGTAGGAGTGTTTGGGGGTAGTAGCAGTGTTTGGGGGTAGTAGTAGTGTTTGGGGGTAGTAGGAGTGTTTGGGGGTAGTAGTAGTGTTTGGGGGTAGTAGTAGTGTTTGGGGTAGTAGTAGTGTATGGGGGTAGAAGTAGTGTTTGGGGGTAGTAGTAGTGTTTGGGGGTAGTAGGAGTGTTTGGGGGTAGTAGGAGTGTTTGGGGGTAGTAGTAGTGTTTGGGGGTAGTAGTAGTGTTTGGGGTAGTAGTAGTGTTTGGGGGTAGTAGTAGAGTTTGGGGGTAGTAGTAGTGTTTGGGGGTAGTAGTAGTGTTTGGGGGTAGTAGTAGTTTTTGGGGGTAGTAGTAGTGTTTGGGGGTAGTAGTAGTGTTTGGGGGTAGTAGTAGTGTTTGGGGGTAGTAGTAGTGTTTGGGGTAGTAGCAGTGTTTGGGGGTAGTAGGAGTGTTTGGGGTAGTAGTAGTGTTTGGGGTAGTAGTAGTGTTTGGGGGTAGTAGAAGTGTTTGGGGGTAGAAGTAGTGTTTGGGGGTAGTAGTAGTGTTTGGGGGTAGTAGAAGTGTTTGGGGGTAGAAGTAGTGTTTGGGGGTAGAAGTAGTGTTTGGGGGTTGTAGGAGTGTTTGGGGGTAGTAGTAGTGTTTGGGGGTAGTAGTAGTGTTTGGGGGTAGTAGTAGTGTTTGGGGGTAGTAGTAGTGTTTGGGGGTAGTAGTAGTGTTTGGGGGTAGTAGGAGTGTTTGGGGGTAGTAGTAGTGTTTGGGGGTAGTAGTAGTGTTTGGGGGTAGTAGGAGTGTTTGGGGGTAGTAGTAGTGTTTGGGGTAGTAGTAGTGTTTGGGGGTAGTAGGAGTGTTTGGGGGTAGTAGTAGTGTTTGGGGGTAGTAATAGTGTTTAGGGGTAGTAGTAGAGTTTGGGGGTAGTAGGAGTGTTTGGGGGTAGTAGTAGTGTTTGGGGGTAGTAGTAGTTTTTTGGGTAGTAGTAGTGTTTGGGGGTAGTAGGAGTGTTTGGGGGTATTAATAGTGTTTGGGGGTAGTAGTATCGATGTGCCCTTGAGCAAGGCACTTAACCCTAAATTGCTCCTGTAAGTCGCTCTGGATAAGAGCGTCTGCTAAATGACCAAAAATAAATAAAAATAGTAGTGTTTGGGGGTAGTAGGAGTGTTTGGGGGTAGTAGTAGTGTTTGGGGGTAGCCTAGTGTTTGGGGGTAGTAGTAGTGTTTGGGGGTAGTAGTAGTGTTTGGAGGTAGTAGTAGTGTTTGGGGGGTAGTAGGAGTGTTTGGGGGTAGTATTAGTGTTTGGGGGTAGTAGGAGTGTTTGGGGGTAGTAGTAGTGTTTGGGGGTAGCCTAGTGTTTGGGGGTAGTAGTAGTGTTTGGGGGTAGCCTAGTGTTTGGGGGTAGTAGTAGTGTTTAGGGGTAGTAGTAGTGTTTGGGGGTAGTAGGAGTGTTTGGGGGTAGTAGTAGTGTTTGGGGGTAGTAATAGTGTTTAGGGGTAGTAGTAGTGTTTGGGGGTAGTAGGAGTGTTTGGGGGTAGTAGTAGTTTTTGGGGGTAGTAGCAGTGTTTGGGGTAGTAGTAGAGTTTGGGGGTAGTAGTAGTGTTTGGGGGTAGCCTAGTGTTTGGGGGTAGTAGTAGTGTTTGGGGGTAGTAGTAGTGTTTGGGGGTAGTAGTAGTGTTTGGGGGTAGTAGCAGTGTTTGGGGGTAGTAGTAGTGTTTGGGGGTAGAAGTAGTGTTTGGGGGTAGTAGTAGTGTTTGGGGGTAGTAGTAGTGTTTGGGGGTAGTAGTAGTGTTTGGGGGTAGTAGTAGTGTTTGGAGGTAGCCTAGTGTTTGGGGGTAGTAGGAGTGTTTGGGGGTAGCCTAGTGTTTGGGGGTAGTAGGAGTGTTTGGGGGTAGCCTAGTGTTTGAGGGTAGTAGGAGTGTTTGGGGGTAGTAGTAGTGTTTGGGGGTAGTAGGAGTGTTTGGGGGTAGCCTAGTGTTTGGGGGTAGTAGTAGTGTTTGAGAGTAGTAGGAGTGTTTGGGGGTAGTAGGAGTGTTTGGGGGTAGTAGTAGTGTTTGGGGGTAGTAATAGTGTTTAGGGGTAGTAGTAGTGTTTGGGGGTAGTAGGAGTGTTTGGGGGTAGTAGTAGTTTTTGGGGGTAGTAGTAGTTTTTGGGGTAGTAGTAGTGTTTGGGGGTAGTAGGAGTGTTTGGGGGTAGTAGTAGTGTTTGGGGGTAGCCTAGTGTTTGGGGGTAGTAGTAGTGTTTGGGGGTAGTAGTAGTGTTTGGAGGTAGTAGCAGTGTTTGGGGGGTAGTAGGAGTGTTTGGGGGTAGTAGTAGTGTTTGGGGGTAGTAGGAGTGTTTGGGGGTAGTAGTAGTGTTTGGGGGTAGCCTAGTGTTTGGGGGTAGTAGTAGTGTTTGGGGGTAGCCTAGTGTTTGGGGGTAGTAGTAGTGTTTAGGGGTAGTAGTAGTGTTTGGGGGTAGTAGGTGTGTTTGGGGGTAGTAGTAGTGTTTGGGGGTAGTAATAGTGTTTAGGGGTAGTAGTAGTGTTTGGGGGTAGTAGGAGTGTTTGGGGGTAGTAGTAGTGTTTGGGGGTAGTAGCAGTGTTTGGGGTAGTAGTAGTGTTTGGGGGTAGTAGTAGTGTTTGGGGGTAGCCTAGTGTTTGGGGGTAGTAGTAGTGTTTGGGGGTAGTAGTAGTGTTTGGGGGTAGTAGCAGTGTTTGGGGGTAGTAGTAGTGTTTGGGGGTAGAAGTAGTGTTTGGGGGTAGTAGTAGTGTTTGGGGGTAGTAGTAGTGTTTGGGGGTAGTAGTAGTGTTTGGGGGTAGTAGTAGTGTTTGGGGGTAGCCTAGTGTTTGGGGGTAGTAGGAGTGTTTGGGGGTAGCCTAGTGTTTGGGGGTAGTAGGAGTGTTTGGGGGTAGCCTATTGTTTGGGGGTAGTAGTAGTGTTTGGGGGTAGTAGTAGTGTTTGGGGGTAGTAGGAGTGTTTGGGGGTAGCCTAGTGTTTGGGGGTAGTAGTAGTGTTTGGGGGTAGTAGTAGTGTTTGGGGGTAGTAGTAGTGTTTGGGGTAGTAGTAGTGTTTGGGGGTAGTAGTAGTGTTTGGGGGTAGTAGTAGTGTTTAGGGGTAGTAGTAGTGCTTGGGGGTAGTAGGAGTGTTTGGGGGTAGTAGGAGTGTTTGGGGGTAGTAGGAGTGTTTGGGGGTAGTAGTAGTGTTTGGGGGTAGTAGTAGTGTTTGGGGGTAGCCTAGTGTTTGGGAGTAGTAGGAGTGTTTGGGGGTAGTAGTAGTGTTTAGGGGTAGTAGTAGTGTTTGGGGGTAGTAGTAGTGTTTGGGGGTAGTAGTAGTGTTTGGGAGTAGTAGCAGTGTTTGGGGGTAGTAGTAGTGTTTGGGGGTCGTAGGAGTGTTTGGGGGTAGTAGGAGTGTTTGGGGGTAGTAGTAGTGTTTGGGGGTAGTAGTAGTGTTTGGGGGTAGTAGTAGTGTATGGGGGTAGAAGTAGTGTTTGGGGGTAGTAGTAGTGTTTGGGGGTAGTAGGAGTGTTTGGGGGTAGTAGGAGTGTTTGGGGGTAGTAGTAGTGTTTGGGGGTAGTAGTAGTGTTTGGGGTAGTAGTAGTGTTTGGGGGTAGTAGTAGTGTTTGGGGGTAGTAGTAGTGTTTGGGGGTAGTAGTAGTGTTTGGGGGTAGTAGTAGTGTTTGGGGGTAGTAGTAGTGTTTGGGGTAGTAGCAGTGTTTGGGGGTAGTAGGAGTGTTTGGGGGTAGTAGTAGTGTTTGGGGTAGTAGTAGTGTTTGGGGGTAGTAGAAGTGTTTGGGGGTAGAAGTAGTGTTTGGGGGTAGTAGTAGTGTTTGGGGGTAGTAGAAGTGTTTGGGGGTAGAAGTAGTGTTTGGGGGTAGAAGTAGTGTTTGGGGGTTGTAGGAGTGTTTGGGGGTAGTAGTAGTGTTTGGGGGTAGTAGTAGTGTTTGGGGGTAGTAGTAGTGTTTGGGGGTAGTAGTAGTGTTTGGGGTAGTAGGAGTGTTTGGGGCTAGTAGTAGTGTTTGGGGGTAGTAGTAGTGTTTGGGGGTAGTAGGAGTGTTTGGGGGTAGTAGTAGTGTTTGGGGGTAGTAATAGTGTTTAGGGGTAGTAGTAGAGTTTGGGGGTAGTAGGAGTGTTTGGGGGTAGTAGTAGTGTTTGGGGGTAGTAGTAGTTTTTTGGGTAGTAGTAGTGTTTGGGGGTAGTAGGAGTGTTTGGGGGTATTAATAGTGTTTGGGGGTAGTAGTAGTGTTTGGGGTAGTAGGAGTGTTTGGGGGTAGTAGTAGTGTTTGGGGGTAGCCTAGTGTTTGGGGGTAGTAGTAGTGTTTGGGGGTAGTAGGAGTGTTTGGAGGTAGTAGTAGTGTTTGGGGGGTAGTAGGAGTGTTTGGGGGTAGTAGTAGTGTTTGGGGGTAGTAGGAGTGTTTGGGGGTAGTAGTAGTGTTTGGGGGTAGTAGTAGTGTTTGGGGGTAGCCTAGTGTTTGGGGGTAGTAGGAGTGTTTGGGGGTAGCCTAGTGTTTGGGGGTAGTAGGAGTGTTTGGGGGTAGCCTAGTGTTTGGGGGTAGTAGTAGTGTTTGGGGGTAGTAGTAGTGTTTGGGGAGTGGTAGTAGGTGTTTGGGAGGTAGTAGTAGGGGTAGAGTGTTTGGGTAGTAGTAGTGTTTGGGGGTAGTAGTAGTGTTTGGGGGGTAGTAGTAGTGTTTGGGGTAGTAGTAGTGTTTGGGGTAGTAGTAGTGTTTGGGGGTAGTAGTGTTTGGGGGTAGTAGTAGTGTTTGGGGGGTAGCTAGTGTTTGGGGGTAGTAGGAGTGTTTGGGGGTAGCCTAGTGTTTGGGGGTAGCTAGAGTGTTTGGGGTAGCTAGTAGTGTTTGGGCGTAGAGTGTTTGGGGTAGCCTAGTAGGTTTGGGGTAGTAGTGTTTGGGGGAGTAGCTAGTGTTTGGGGTAGTAGTAGTGTTTGGGGGTAGTAGTAGTGTTTGGGGGTAGTAGTAGTGTTTGGGGTAGTAGTAGTGTTTGGGGTAGTAGTAGTGTTTGGGGGTAGTAGAGTGTTTGGGGGTAGTAGGAGTGTTTGGGGGTAGTAGAGTGTTTGGGGGTAGTAGTAGTGTTTGGGGGGGTAGTAGGAGTGTTTGGGGGTAGTAGTAGTGTTTGGGGTAGTAGGTGTTTGGGGGTAGTAGTAGTGTTTGGGGGTAGTAGTAGTGTTTGGGAGGTAGTAGTAGTGTTTGGGGGTAGTAGTAGTGTTTGGGGTAGTAGGAGTGTTTGGGGGTAAGTAGTAGTGTTTGGGGTAGTAGGAGTGTTTGGGGGTAGTAGCAGTGTTTGGGGTAGTAGGAGTGTTTGGGGGTAGTAGTAGTGTTTGGGGGTAGTAGGAGTGTTTGGGGGTAGTAGTAGTGTTTGGGGGTAGTAGGAGTGTTTGGGGTAGTAGTAGTGTATGGGGTAGTAGGAGTGTTTGGGGGTAGTAGTAGTGTTTGGGGTAGTAGGAGTGTTTGGGGGTAGTAGGAGTGTTTGGGGGTAGTAGTAGTGTTTGGGGTAGTAGTAGTGTTTGGGGGTAGCCTAGTGTTTGGGGGTAGTAGTAGTGTTTGGGGTAGTAGTAGTGTTTGGGGGTAGTAGTAGTGTTTAGGGGTAGTAGTAGTGTTTGGGGTAGCCTAGTGTTTGGGGGTAGTAGTAGTGTTTGGGGTAGTAGTAGTGTTTGGGGGTAGTAGGAGTGTTTGGGGGTAGTAGTAGTGTTTGGGGGTAGTAGCAGTGTTTGGGGGTATAGCCTAGTGTTTGGGGTAGTAGTATTTTTGGGTTTAGTAGTTTTGGGGTAGTAGAGTGTTTGGGTAGTAGTAGTGTTTGGGGTAGTAGTAGTGTTTGGGGTAGTAGCTAGTGTTTGGGGGTAGTAGTAGTGTTTGGGGTAGTAGTAGAGTTTGGGGTAGTAGTAGTGTTTGGGGGTAGTAGTAGTGTTTGGGGGTAGTAGTAGTGTTTGGGGGTAGTAGGAGTTTGGGGTAGTAGTGTTTGGGGTAGTAGGAGTGTTTGGGGGTAGCTAGTGTTTGGGGGTAGTAGTAGTGTTTGGGGTAGTAGTAGTGTTTGGGGGTAGTAGTAGTGTTTGGGGGTAGTAGTAGTGTTTGGGGGTAGTAGTAGTGTTTGGGGGTAGTAGTAGTGTTTGGGGGTAGTAGTAGTGTTTGGGGGTAGTAGTAGTGTTTGGGGGTAGTAGTAGTGTTTGGGGGTAGTAGTAGTGTTTGGGGGTAGTAGTGTTTGGGGGTAGTAGTAGTGTTTGGGGTAGTAGTAGTGTTTGGGGGTAGTAGTAGTAGTTTTGGGGTAGTAGTAGTGTTTGGGGGTAGTAGTAGTGTTTGGGGGTAGTAGTAGTGTTTGGGGGTAGTCAGTAGTGTTTGGGGGTAGTAGTAGTGTTTGGGGGTAGTAGTAGTGTTTGGGGGTAGTAGTAGTGTTTGGGGGTAGTAGTAGTGTTTGGGGGTAGTAGTAGTGTTTGGGGGTAGTAGTAGTGTTTGGGGGTAGTAGTAGTGTTTGGGGGTAGTAGTAGTGTGGGGGTAGTAGTAGTGTTATGGGTAGGTAGTAGTAGTGTTTGGGGTAGTAGTAGTGTTAGGGGTAGCTAGTAGTGTTTGGGGGTAGTAGTAGTGTTTGGGGGTAGTAGGAGTGTTTGGGGGTAGTAGGAGTGTATGGGGTAGTAGTAGTGTTTGGGGGTAGTAGTGTTTGGGGGTAGTAGTAGTAGTGTTTGGGGTAGTAGTAGTGTTTGGGGGTAGTAGTAGTGTTTGGGGGTAGTAGTAGTGTTTGGGGGTAGTAGTAGTGTTTGGGGGTAGTAGTAGTGTTTGGGGGTAGTAGTAGTGTTTGGGGGTAGTAGTAGTGTTTGGGGGTAGTAGTAGTGTTTGGGGGTAGTAGTAGTGTTTGGGGGTAGTAGTAGTGTTTGGGGTAGTAGTAGTGTTTGGGGGTAGTAGTAGTGTTTGGGGTAGTAGTAGTGTTTGGGGGTAGTAGTAGTGTTTGGGGGTAGTAGTAGTGTTTGGGGGTAGTAGTAGTGTTTGGGGGTAGTAGTAGTGTTTGGGGGTAGTAGTAGTGTTTGGGGGTAGTAGGAGTGTTGGGGGTAGTAGTAGTGTTTGGGGGTAGTAGTAGTGTTTGGGGTAGTAGTATAGTGTTGTCTAGAGTTGGGTAGTAGTAGTGTTTGGGGGTAGTAGTAGTGTTTGGGGGTAGTAGTAGTGTTTGGGGGGTAGTAGTAGTGTTTGGGGTAGTAGGAGTGTTTGGGGTAGTAGGAGTGTTTGGGGTAGTAGTAGTGTTTGGGGGTAGTAGTAGTGTTTGGGGGTAGTAGTAGTGTTTGGGGTAGTAGTAGTGTTTGGGGGTAGTAGTAGTGTTTGGGGGATAGTAGTAGTGTTTGGGGGAGTAGAGTGTTTGGGGGTAGAAGTAGTGTTTGGGGGTAGTAGTAGTGTTTGGGGGTAGTAGTAGTGTTTGGGGTAGTAGTAGTGTTTGGGGGTAAAGTAGTGTTTGGGGGTAGTAGGAGTGTTTGGGCTGGGTGGTGTGGGGTGGGGCTGGGCTGAGGCGGGGCTGGGTGGCTGGGGGAGGCGGAGGGGCTGGGTGGTGTGGGGCTGGGCTGAGGCGGGGCTGGGTGGCTGGGGGAGGCGGAGGGGCTGGGTGGCTGGAGGGGCTGGGTGGCTGGGTGGGGCGGAGGGGCTGGGTGGCTGGAGGTGCTGGGTGGCTGGGGGGGGCGGAGGGGGGCTGGGGGGGTTGGGTGGCTTGGTGGCTGGGGGGGGCGGAGGGGCTGGGTGGCGGCGGGGCTGGGTGGCTGGGGGGGCTGGGTGGCTTGGGGGGCAGAGGGGCTGGGTGGCTGGGGGGCTGGGGTGAGAGGATATAACACGTCCCTGACACCTTAGTTAAAGTGAAGAGGTCATTTGAAGCATATTGTTCTGACCGGCTCCTGACCGACCGGCCCAATAACAATTTCATTGTCTTGCCAGGACAGGAAGGAACTAGCTAGCATTACCCTAACCATGAAAGGGACCAGTGTTGTTTAAAACCTCCATCAGGAGCTGTTAACAGACTAGTAAAACACACCAACACAGTAAAACACAGGAGATCTGGAATGGCAGGGAGGCGTTCGCTCAGTCAAGCCCATATATTTAACAGTTCGTAGTTGATACCTCTACATTCATCATTAGGAGGTATGAAATGCCATGTTA